>NC_061795.1:600000-900000 GCF_021462225.1 Girardinichthys multiradiatus | reverse complement strand
AAAAAAAATAGTTCAAACAGAAACATTTTACAAAAAATTCAGTTTTTTGGGCTTTTGAGGCTTTTATGATAAATCAGCATATCTATGATGATAAGTTTATCCCTGATGATAATAACAAACAACATGACAATCACCCATCCCTACTCGCCTTAATAACAGACAGGAAACAGACTCTTACAGTACAGTTTTAGATCTGGAAGATCAGCAACACTAGCCTTTTAAGAAACTGTAGAGGAAATAACGATTCTATGTTATGTTCTTCAGTTACAACATTTTTACCAGTAACGGTTGAAATTAGCAGAGAAACCAGTACTCCTAACTCTCTTTTCGTTCTCCTCAGAGTGTGCCGGTTTTCACAGTGTTGCAGCGTTCTGTGCGTATCTTTTGCCAAGTGCATTCAGAATTAATGATCCACACAAAATTATACATTTATGTGCTTCACTGATCACACCGAGCCGCCAAAGCCTGACAGTTTTTATACGCTAAACACAATAACAAGGCAAAACTTTTAATTGGAAATCTCAACTTCCCTCAGTCTCCAGACAAACAGCACAAGTTGGAGGTGTGTGCGCTTCTGTCAACCTGAGTGCCTTCTCCATGGAGAGTACCAGCAACCTGAACACGGCACAGTTTTTGTTGGCATGGAGATTGTTTGTCTCAGCTGCTTGTTGAGATCATTTCTGTTGCAGCCACAGCAGTGGTGGAAAGCGATCCGCATACAAACCACGCCCAAAAATGTGTTACAGTTGCTCACTTGAAGTGCTGCCAGAGTTGGTATGATAACTTGTGATGGACTGGCGACCTGTCCAGGGTGACCCCGCATCCCACCCATAGAGTGCTGGAGATAGGCACCAGCTTCCCCACGACCCACTATGGAAGAAACGGTTGAAAATGACTGACTGACCTTGATGACTTGGCATGTAACTAGTATGATCAGTCCTGGTTTAAAGTTTCAGATAACAAGGCACACGGGTGTGTCTCAGCCTCTTGTTATAAATAAACTACCTCTGATGCTTAGCAGGTTGCTCCACACTGAAGACAGTTAGGTTCCTCCCACGACAGACACCCACCCAGGACATATGAGGTCCTGGGGAGCTTAGAAGAGCTTCACCTTTTAGTTCGGGTTATTTGTTTTACACTCAGACAACTTCTTGATTTAAATTAGTGGAGAAACTTTGAATGTGTGAAACATTTAGCAGTGCTGTTTCACATGAGAAAAGGTAAATGGATGTTCTATCAAGTGTATCTACAAAGGTACTGAAATACAACATTTTTTGTTAATATTGTACATAGCTAAAGTCATTTGACGTAAACTGCAAGGTGGTACTAGCAGGGGCACATTTGTTTATTATCGTGTAGTTATTTGCACACTCTGTTCCATGAATCGACTTTTTTTTACAATCATAAGATGTTCAGAACGCCTGAAGGCCAAGAAAATGAAAGTCGAATGTATGAGATGAGAAACGAAATGAAAAAAACTAGGTTTAAATTTTAATTTGTCCACATTGAAAGTGGAGGAGTTTAGTCATATAAACAACATTTCTGGTGCAAAATGACATAGGTTCATAAATAGTGCCATGAGGGACTCCACATAGCATTCAGTAGCAACAAATGTATGCCCTTAATGTTTTTAGCACAGGTTTACATTATAAAATCTCTGAACACTAGAAGTACTCCTCCCATATGATTTTCCAGAACTTCCCCCTCTATTTTCCCTCACATTAAACCGAGTTAGTTGAGTAGTAAGCTGACAAACTAAAGAGCAAGAGAATAAAACATTTGGAAAGCAAGGAGCCAGAGAAAAAGGTTTGAGCCCCACCAGAAAATTAGATAAGGTCAGGGATGTTTTATGTTGACATCTCTCTAACTAACCCAACAGAGGTTCCATTGCCGCTTTAGGACAGGTTCAAAGCAAGAAGATTACTCAGATCATTAATCCACCCTTTGTTATTGCAGTCAAAGTCCCGCTAACAAAGCATCTGGGTCAGGGAGAAAGGTTTACAAGTAAATATCAAACAAAACCAATCTGTTCTGCTTAAAGGAATTGGTTCTAAAAACAGAATGAATGGTGCTTTCTGCCTTATAAACGGATCTAGATAAGCAGTTAAATGACAAGTAGTGTGTGTGTGTGTGTGTGTGTGTGTGTGTGTGTGTTCCTGTCTTGGCATCACAGTGAGAACCATTTTCCCGATTTAACCATCAAATTGAGGACCGTTTGTACCAAAGTGAGGACATTTTGCTGGTCCTCACGAACTATTTTGCTAACGGTTAGGTTTAGGACTAAGGTGTGAATTGACTTTAGGTTAAGGTTAGGGTTAGGCATGCACTGGTAATGGTTAGGTTTAGGGTTATTGTCAGGGTTAGGGCATAGAAAGGGTTGAAAATGACTGAAAATCAATGGAAGTCAATGGGAGTCAACACATGGTCCTCACTACATATAGCAAAACAAGAGTGTGTGTGTGTGTGTGTGTGTGTGTGTGTGTGTGTGTGTGTGTGTGTGTGTGTGTGTGTGTGTGTGTGTGTGTGTGTGTGTGTGTGTGTGTGTGTTTGAAGGTAGAAGATGCTGAAATCAACCAACATATTTAACCTATTCAAAAGGTCCAGATATAAATAAGCTGATTTAAGTTGTGTTGTTTTTGAAATGAGAAAATTTACTTTTGTTATTAGATGAATAAATAAATTGGCTGGTGAAATATCATTAAACACCCTGTTGAAAAGTCAGAAAGTTATTTAACGGAAAACTATATTTTCTAATGTTGTTTGTTCAGTCAGGCTGGTACAGCTGAGAGTTAAGCATTGCTGCATACTGTTCATTTTACTCCTTTTTATGTTTAACTACTGAAGTCTTGGTTGTTTCTGTCTTTTTTTGGTATAAAAAGGAGTCAATTAGTACCTGACTGGGATGTTTCATTAAGCTGGCAGAAAGGCACTGACTTCAACAGAAACCAGGAACAATGTTGACGTTGGAAATGTTTGCATTTTAGAAAACGCAGAGTTACGGGTCTAAAATATTGAGGGATCACACAAAGATGTGTTTATGTTGAGACGGATTCTTCTTCTTTGTCCTAAAATCAGGCAAATTGTCCTCATCACAATTTTTTATAGTACAGCTCCAAATGATTTTGTCTTTGTTTTAAAATAGTAACACCCTGTTTTACGGCGACCACCCTCTCTCTCTAACACACACATACAGCAGGATTTGCCTCTGCTCCTAATGTGAATTATTAATGCCATCTCACAGCAGGATGGCTGGAAGGAAATGCATTTTAAGCCCTGTAAGTTACAGAATCTGCTAAAATCTATCAGACGATCAAAGCCCTGTGAAATCGTTCCTAAATCTCTGATCAGTGGATCTCTGCTTCCACCTTTAGTAGATGGTAGTCAATAGTTAAATCTGATGTCATTTTTCTGTTGTGACATAAGATAAGAACAAACATTTTTCATTTTATTCTCACAGTTATTATAAAAAATGGTCAATCTTTATTCCTACGTTTGATTGTGGCTTTTAAATGAGGCAGATTTTATGAACAGTGACTGAGTTGAAAACATTGAACATCTAGTTTATATCCTCGTATTACCAGGTGTTGCTAATGTGCAACACCTGGTAATGTGCTAGGTGTTGCACATTAGCTCATTACCTGCCCATGTTCTTGATACTTTATGAGGCTGCTAAGCCTTCTGGATCTAGAGAAAACACTAAATGTTAACATGTGACACAAGCATTTTAGATACTTTTCACATTGGTCTCTTTATCTTCACCAGCATCAAGTGGCAAAGGAGTACCATGACAGGGGCCCACGCATCAACCTGACCTTCAGGACTATTCACCCAGAGCCAGAGGGCCACAGAGCTGGCACAGAGATGAGATTTGCAGCAAAGCAACTGTAGATCCCTCTTAGAGTCGGGTACAAAAGGAAATTTTCACCCGTGGGATGAACAGAAGGGTGTTTTGGAAGAAGCACTCGGGTTGTAAGGCATTACTTAGTCCTGCTTAGTTTGTATAAGTGGAGAAAAGTACCTGAGATGTTTTTTAATACCTGAAGTGTCTGAGGCTGCGTTGAGTGGTGCTTTTTCCAAAGCCGTTTACAGAAACCGTTCTACAATATTTGTTAATGTTCACTTCACCTACCTGAAATACAGAAAAACACCTTCACCCACTGCGTTTGTAGCCTCCTACAGTGGTACATATGTTGAATAAACGTTTTCTGATTGTCGCCGTAATGAACAGATTTGATCGGTTTGATTTAAAATCTGCCCAAACCTTAATTTGAACAACTGTTTTTGGATGAAATTCAAACGTGTGTGTACTGGTACATAGCAGATATTATATGACAGGTCCTGGATGATCTAGTCTGTAAAGACTGTTCAGAATGTCCACATAGAGTTGATGAACGTATGCCTTGTTAATTGTAGGGAAGGCTTCTGTTTAAAGCAAGTAGCCACTTGGGTCAGTGAACAACAGGAAAGTAAGATTTATTTATGGAATGCTCTTCTTCTATCTTAAGTCAAATGCTAAGCAGAGGAAACACTACTGTACAGATCAGCAGCTTACTTAGGAAAGCTGCCTGAGCGCTCAGTATAATTTAAAGAACGTTTTTTTGTTAAATAATATCCAAAGTCCTTTTTTTTTTCGTTTGTTTTTGTCATATTTTCTTGACAAATGTGCAAATCCTAAAGTAATAAAAAGACAAAATCTTTTTGATTGCAAAATTCAAGTTTGCATTTGTAGTTTTCTGCAGTAGAAAAATGAAAAGGACATTTATGTGAGAAACTGTAAAACCCTTTCAACAGCTTAGCTTGTATGTTTTTATTGACCACCTTTCTGAAACATGTTTCTTGTGATAACAGAGACCTAACCCATTTGCTGAAGTATGGCCTGTTTTTCTTAATAAACATTCTTCTAATGTAAATTGAGGATTATTTGTTACTTCTGTGTTAATAAAATGTTTCTTGCATTTTCCCTAATCTTTTCTGAATATTAAACGTATTTGTAGTCCTACATTCTAACCATGGTATCGATAAGGAAACACTGGGAAATACTGCAGACCTAAGGCAGTTGTTTTTATCAGATGGAGAGAGATTAATTGTGATTTACTGACTCCATCCAAGTCTGATCAGCATAAAGCACATTGATCATGCAAAAGTATGAATTTAAGACTGTGACATTCTTTGTTCCCTTTTGATATTAACAATGGTCACCTTTTTTAAAATTCCTAATCTGTTTATTGCAGATTATGTGATCTGAAAGAATAACTCAGAAGGAAACAGTCCCTTAAAAATGCTCAGCAATGACTGGACAGATGGAGAAAATAGCAGCTAACATCAGTGGGGTTGAAAAGGTACCTAAAAGTCATCTTTTAAAAATTGAATAAAAGCAAAACAGAAAGGAAACAAAACAGGGATGATTAAAAACTTTTGCACAGTACTTTTAACTACAGCAGCTTTAAAACATCTAATACACTGCATAAACGTAAAATATAACTTAGAACCAAATTGTCGGTGTTTTGCCTGAAGAGTCAACATTCTGTTTGGAAGAGGCCATCAGGGCAGGGATTAGAAGAAGTTTGTCATGTAAATAGACTGAGTGTAATAATCTGATTGTAGTGTTTTCAAAATACAGTGAGCATAATATATATTCACCCCCTCTAACCTGTGGCAGTGGAGAAATTATGCAACCATTGTTGGAATCACCTTGAAAAGATGTAACGATAAGAATGGGACATTTGTTTTTCTCTTTGTTGTGCTTATATTAAAAATCATTTTCTACAGATGGAACTCTATTTAAAATAGACTGAAGTGTTATTTGCACATTTTGGGAACCAGGCATTTAAGAAGTACAAAGACAGTTAAAAATTAGATTTATTTCAAATGTTTTAGCAGAACTTGTTTACATCTGGTTTCGTTTAGAATATTGGAAAAAGAACCTGCTGCCATTAAATACAAAAGAAAATTAGAAAATATGCATATAAAAGGCAAATTAAAGACATTACATAGGAGTCAGAAGTGGGTTAAAGGGAAGAAGTAAAATGTTGGGTACATTTAAAATGGGCTGCATTTATCTTCTAAAGCAGGACAAGAAATGGTTGAGAAATCATTGAACTGTGTCAAATGACCCAAAGACTGCTGTAGGGTCCTTTTCAGGATTACTTTTAGTGGCTTGGAGCATCGATGATGGACTATCAGTGAGTGTAAAGGTTGTCCCATGGTCAGTTTATAAAAACAGGTGCAAATTCTTAGATGCATTAGCAGGAAACTCTGGACCAAAAACAAGATGCTAGAATCATTGAACTGTTTGATCAGAAGGTCTACGGATGTACGATGTTTATATAATTAGATTTTAGGTCACTTGATACAGAACCTCAGACTGCATGTAGGGATCCAGTCATTCCACTGGGCTCTCTGTGTGGTTTATAAATAGTCGTTTGCAGCATGGGAACTGCTACAGTCTATCTTTTCATGACAACTAAACCTTCTCCTGGTAAACGTATATTCAGGTTTGATGTTACTGCTCTCCACTTGAAAGTTGAGAAGGTTGTTTTGAAATTTAAGCTCAATTAAACCGCTTCTTGACGCTATATATTAAAGGAAAAAGCTGTCTTAAGCTAACTGTGATGCAGCTCAAATGTGGCCTAAACTAACAGCTGAACAGCCAACATTTTGGGGTATCTCTCTACCAGCTTTGCATATCTACAAGTTGAAATGTATGCCTATTTCTCTCTGCAAAATACCTAAAGCTCAGAATAATTGTATAGAGGGCTCCCAGAACACAATTTGGTGCAAATTCAAGCTTGTCTTCCTCTTTTGTGGCTTTTTTTTTTTCAGCACTAGTGGCCTTTATTTTTTTATCCTTTGACAGTAGGCAGACAGGAAAGAGGGGTAGAGAGAGGGGGAGACACGCCAGGTTTGGAACTCGAACCCCGGACAGCCGCCCTGAGGACCACAGCCTCTGCACATGGTTGCACGCTTTCGCCCTTACACCATCAGCGCCACGCCCTGGCTATCTTTTTTTTTGTTTGTTTAATGCGTCCTGTTTGGCAGACTACGACTGAATTGTTGTCTGAGTGCCATGAAGAAGCCCAAAAGAAAAGAAGCAAGAAAGCGAGAGAGGTGGGGCGACAAGGAAAATGGGAAAGAAGGAGAAAAGAATAGCGGAAACGGCCGCACACTCCCGTATGGAGCACCCCGCCGCACCAAGCAGGCTGGCCAGCCCGTCCACCGGCACCCCCCTTCACTTACGCCCCTCCTCAAAAAGGCCGCTTCTTCTCCCAACCTCAGACAGCGAACAGGGGTGTTGAAAGACCCCAAGCCTACCTCCACCTGCTCAAATGTGGTGTTGATGCATGTTGTTATAGAGTGCATTTAAAAAGAAAAACAGGTGGGGAAGAGGATCTGCCACTTAATCAGACACAGGTGTACTCTATTTATTAATTGAGGGGCCTTCTGAAGGCAGACTGTTGCACCAGATTTTACTTAAGGGTATCAGAGTAAAAGGGGTCTAGATACAAATCCAGATTACTTCAGATTTTTATTTAAACCATGTAACCTTTTTCTTAGTTGTGCTCTATTTTGTGCAGATCTATCACATAAAATCCATCATTCCAGACATACTCTGAAGTTTTTGTGTTTGTAGCTTGACAAAGTTTGGAAAAGGTAATACTTGTTCAAAACACAATATGATCTGTAACAGTGACCAACTAATAAAATAGGAGTACAACGCACCAAGAACGATAGTTAAAATAAAAAGGAATTAACAATGGTTAGTAATCACATGGTTAAATAATTTAAAGACTGTGGTGTTTCAGGGCCAAATGCCCAATGAAACTAATGAGGTCTTAAATGTCAAATTAAAGGTCTTCATCTCCTCAAGTGAAGTGTGCAGATAAATTCAGGTTTACAGTTTGAGTCCAGATTGTCGGGCATCATTTACTGGGAAACTAGCGGTATATTCTGATTCGCTCTTACATAGCAAACTGGTCCTGTTGTCAGGTGAGACCAAGGTAAGTGTTGTTTGGTCGTACGACTATATGGTCGGGATGACGAACATTTGCCCCAAACACTATATAAAACATCACATATTAAACCACTATTTATCCTATATAATAGTCATAGCAGCATTCTGAGGAGAATGTTTTTTTATAGAACAGAAAGGGTGTACATAGATGGGAATAGTAGTATTTTCTAACTCTAACAAGATTCCTCTGTAATTTGCCGCATGTTTAACATGACACAGCAAATTCCCACCAGCAAGGTGCTTACCTCAGTTTTTCACTAATTGCATCAAACTGTGCAAATATGACCATACCAACTGTGTTTAGTCTCTTACCTGGGCCTTAATTTGGACCACTCTTAACTTTAAATACTGATCAATACACCACAAGCATTTTAACTGCTTTCTTCATGTCTCTCACATCTGAGCACCAAGCTGAGAAAACTGCTTCATCAATGCTTTTACAGAGCATCACGTTTCTGTATGCAAAGATGAGTTTAGGAATTTGTCTTTCTGAGAGGACAGAGTCGATAAGGAAGGGCTTGCATTGACCTCAGCAAACCGTGTAACAGGTCCGATCTTTTATTAGTGGCAGTACTGGTTAAAAATGTGCCCTGCTGTGCAGAGCGTATTGGTTACTGGATATGAAGCTTTCTGTTGTGTGCATTGGAACATTTTGTACAAAATAAAAGGAGCTTCACACTGCTGCATATTAAATTTACTAGAGCTGAACATTTGATTTAATTTTGGCGCAGTGCCATGATGTTCCAGACAAGATGAGCTGTACATATTCTCTGAGTACTGATTGTTCAAGGTCCAGCTAAGAACCACAACAATAACAACAAATCACAGAGAAAAACAGCGGTGGTTTCATTCTTTTTCTTACGTCGTTTAATTTCATTGTTTATCAGAGCATAATTAAAGTGCATACGAATGTATCTGTTTGCATGTTATTGCCATTGTGAAATTTCTTCTATTGTGACTAATGACTAATTAAATTTAGACTAGTTTAAATTTATCATTGTTGCTGTCTGCCTGTTATGTGGTGTCAAGAAAGTAGCTTGGAATGAAGCACAACAAACAAGTTTCCAGTCGCTGTTAACTTGTTTTAGGTCCTGGCGGCTGATATGCAGAGCTGGAAGTGCTTGGCCTACTATAACCACTCCAGAGCTGCAGTGTCCCCTCACTCTTGTCTTCTTCTGTATCCACTGAAACAACTGCATGGATCACATTCTCAAGCCCGGAGACTTTCACTGTATTTACTTTACCCTCTCACATTCCTGTGACCAATCCCATATGAGCAGACCGGTAAGGCATTTATAAAAATTGATTTATAAATTGTTTTATATGTTATAAATGCTTAATCAATTTATTCTCTAAAATGAATCCAGTGTGGAACATAAACTCACTTACTCAAGTAGTAAAACGCCCAGTCACAACAGAAAAAGTTAATGCATTTAAGCATCTGGACATGGTGAAGATGACCTGCTGAAGTTCAAACCAAGCTTCAAGATGAGAAATAAAGGGAGTTTAAGTGATGCTGAACACGGCATGAATGTTGGGGTCAGATGAGCTGGTTTTCGGATTTCAGAAACTGTTGATCTATGGGGATTTTTATACCCAATCAGCACTCTGGTTTACAGAGCATGGTTTAAAAAAGAGTGAATATCCAGAGAGCGGTGGTTGTGTGAATGAAAATGCCTTGCTGATGTCACAGAACAGGAGAATGGGCTTGCAGATTTGAGATGACAGGAAGGCAACAGTGACGACTAAAACTCAAGTCACTGGAGAAATGTGAGGTCCCCTCCTGCCTCAAACGATCCACCATCATCCCGGTTCCCAAGAAACCCACCATCCTAGGATTAAATGACTACAGGCCTGTAGCCCTGATGTCTGTGGTCATGAAATCCTTTGAGCAGCTGGTGTTGAAGCACCTGAAAGACATCACAGGCCCCCTGCTGGACCTCCTGCAGTTTGCTTACCGAGCAAACAGGTCGGCAGATGATGCTGTTAACTTAGGTCTACACTTCATCCTGCAACACCTCGACCACCCAGGGACGTACGCCAGGATCCTGTTTGTAGACTTCAGCTCGGCCTTCAACACCATCATACCAGACATCCTCCACCAGAAGCTCACCCAGCTCAACGTCCCAGCCTCCACCTGTCAGTGGATCAACAGCTTCCTGATGGACCGACAGCAGCAGGTGAGACTGGGGAGCATCTTCTCCCGATCCAGATCAATAAGTACTGGTGCCCCCCAGGGGTGTGTTCTATCCCCACTCCTCTTCTCTCTGTACACAAATGACAGTTTTTTTGTAACATTTGCAAGATGCTATGTCCGTGAAACTCCTGAAGTTTGCAGATGACACCACTGTCATTGGACTGATCCAGGACGGTGATGAGTCTGCATACAGACAGCAGGTGGATCGGCTGGTACACTGGTGCGGTCAGAACTACCTGGAACTGAACCCACTCAAGACTGTGGAAATGGTGGTGGACTTTAGGAGAACACCACCCCCATACACCCCCCTCACCATCCTCAACAACACTGTATCGGCCGTGGACCACTTCAGGTTCTTAGGAACCACCATCTCTGAGGACCTGAGATGGTCTTCACACATAGACACTGTTCGAAAGAAGGTCCAGCAGAGACTGTACTTCCTGAGGCAACTCAAGAAGTTCAACCTTCCACAGGAGCTGCTGGTCATCTTCTACACTGCCATCATTCAGTCTGTCCTGTCTTCATCCATCTCAGTGTGGTTTGGATCATCCACAAAACAGGACAGGTCCAGACTGCAACGAATAATCAGGACTGCAGAGAGAATAATCAGAGCTGACCTTCCCTCCATCCAGGACTTATACAGGTCAAGGGTCAGGAAAAGAGCTGCTAAAATCTCTGCAGACCCCACACACCCTGCACATAAACTGTTCAGAGTTTTACCTTCAGGTGGCGCTACAGAGCACTGTTCACTAAAACCAGCCACCACAGAGACAGTTTCTACCTCCAGGCTGTTTCTCTGTTGAACATTTAATAGAGTACAAAACTACAGCATACAGATGTTGCAAATGTACTTTTTATTATATATGTGTATATTGTAAATTGTAAATTTGTATATTCTGTAATACAAAAACAGAACAAAAGAGCAAAGTGTACCGGAGTCAAATTCCTTGTTTTTATGCACGAACTTGGCAATAAAGCTGATTCTGATTCTGATTCTGATTCTGATAAAAGGTAGGGGGAATAACATCTCTGATCGCACAACAAATTGAACCTGGAAGCAGATGGGCTACAGCAGCAGAAAACCACCCCCGCTGCCACCCCTGTCAGCGAAGAACAAGAAAATGAGGCTACAATTTGCATAGTCTCAACAAAATTGGACAATAACAGATCGATTGCCTAGATGAGTCTCAATTTCAGCTTTGGCATCAAGATCTTGATTTTGTTTGTCATAAACAAAATGAAAGCATGGATCCATCCTTGCTCCTAACAGTTCAGGCAGTATGTGATTTAATTTTGTTGGGAATATTTTCATGGCATACTTTCTGCCCCTAGGTTCAACCATTTAAACATCACAAACTACCAGCCTATTGTTGCTTATCATGTCCATCCCTTTATGAACACAATGTGTCCATCTTCTCATGATCTCTAGCAGCATAAAGCACCATGTCACAAAGCTCAAATGATCTCAAACTGGTTTGTTGAACATAAGTTCACTTTAATGGCACAGTCCGCAGTCACCAGATGTTGATCCAATAGAGCACCTTGGAGATGTGGTGGAACAGGAAGTTTGCATAATGGATGTGGAGCTCAAAAATTTGAAGCACCTGCATGATGCTATCATGTCAGTATTTAAGATGCACAGTATATTAAATCATAATTGTCTTTGCACTATCAATGTGTGGAAAATCTCAAGTTGCACAACAGTAACTAATCAAGCCTCTTGAATGGACTCTCTGGTCCCCATACCTGGTGTAGATCCTAGCTTCACAAATGCTAAAGTTCATCGTGGTGAGAATGTCATGTTGATGGAACAATGTTACTGCAATTACATATTTTAGTATCGTGCAAACCTAGTCAGTATGGACTAAAATCTCTGAGGAATGTTTTCCACAGCTTGTTGAAGTTATGCCACAAAAATGTAAGGCAGTTCTGAAGGTGTTCTAGCCCGGTACTTGTAAGGCATATCTAATTAAGTGGCTGGTGAATTTATCACCATTTATAATACATACAAATGCAGGAGTTACACAACATTTTAGCAAGGTAACAAACAAATTTCTATAATTAATATTAAGTAGTCCCCAACATTTTTGCCACAGAGGAGCCTTGCAAAGCTACAGTAGATGGTAAATGCCAACAGCTTTGTCAGTTTGTTGAAGCTGTACCACAGCAGGATAAAAATGCAAATGACAAAGATCTTGACCTGGGCATTTTGATTATATAGTGCTGCAAACCCGTTCATTGTCTTGTTAAACCTGACCTAAACACACTGATGACAAAAGGAGGACTGCCTGTGAACCTGTTTGTGTGCAGATGGAGTATTCAGCTAACTAACATTGTACCTCTGGACACCAGGTTACTATAGGTTTTATATTTTATCTCAGTGGAGGAATCTGCCTTTGTGCTTTTCATGTTTACGTTGAAGTCTGAAATCATGCTGTGATTTGCTGGGAAGCTGCAATGAAGTCGACATATTCGGTCCATTCCCGCCGCTCCTTTCCTCTCTTCTCCACTTCACTTTCCAATTCAGGCCCTTGACGGACATTATTCTGTATGATCTACATGTGTCCCTGCTCCAACACAACTGATTCAAATAGTTCTACGATCTTGTCAATGTTTCACCAAGTTCTTCATGACCCATTTATTCAAACAAGGTGTGTTTAAGCAGGGGAATGTCCTAAACATGCAGAATGCGGAATAGCTCATTCCAGACCTTGATCATGTTCTACATATCTTTAACTCTTGTCATACTCATTTATCCCTTGACTATGTTATCTTGTTTGGGTTTGTAGTATCATGTTGCAACTGCTACTTAGAGAACCACCTCTGAGAAGGTTGGTATCTCCTATATGTTTATTTAGCTGCAGTAAATTACAGTCTTGATATTTAGATGGCTGACTCAAATGTAATACATGTTTATAGGTATTTTGGCTTGATATAATGGATTACACAAATATAACAAACATTATACAAATATAAATTATTTTATACATCATTCTGTTTCTCTGCGATGGACTGGCGACCTGTCCAGGGTGACCCCGCCTCATGCTCATAGACTGCTGGAGATAGGCACCAGCTTCCCCGTGACCCACTATGGAAGAAGCGGTAACAGAAAATGACTGACTGACTGATCACTCTGTTTCCCCAGTTCAAATTTACTTGTCTCTGTTATACATGATTATGCCTTTTGAATAAATCCTTTTTTGTCTATGAAACATCCATCCTGGTCGCTTAACTTACTAAAATCTATCCATGTGTTTTAGCTGCTGTTATATGATATTTTTTCATGCAGAACCAGTGAAATGCTGCAGAAATGACAGAGGAGTGTTTTTCTGGAGCTTCACTGTGACAGTAGCTGGAGCCACTGAGGAGGCAACATTGGAGGCAGGAACTGGAAAGGGTTTCTGCAAGTTCCATCGGGGTAATATTTCTTAAGACCATAAATATTTTAATTTAAACCTTCAAATAACATGAGAAAGTTAACTTAATGACTTTTTCCAATAACACACCTAACTTATGAATAAATCTTACTAAATGTAACTTTTTTAAGTTGTTGCTCTGGTACATGAATCCATTATGTTTGCACATGAGTAACCTAATTTTAACACTTTTTTACACAGTAGTCTTTACAGTAAGGATCATAACAGTTATTTCGAGCAGGTTTTAGCCAACCTTTAAATTCACCAGGTCCGGGTTTAGCAAGCCAGACTTGGTGAAATACATGTGCTTCTGAAGCAGCTGGTAGTTAACAGGATTGTTTTCATTTTAATTCCCTAAATAACAATCGGTTGCATGAACAGATTTCTTTTAAGAGTTTTTAGTAATGGGTGATTTCTTTCTGACAGGGCTATTTGCTGACCATTTTTTATTCTTATAGTTTTGTCCTAGCTTTTTAAGGCCATAATTTGCCAACCAGGACTACAACCAATACAGTGATTGCTGCCAGAGCATTTGTTTAAAATATGTGTTAAATAAAACAAAATGGAAAAATAAGAGAAAATAATTCAATTAAGAAGTGGTCAACAAACAGATTTTAGTAAATGAAGTTTAAAACCTTTTTTAGATAATTTGCACACATTTGAGACTTTGTAAAACCTTTAACTGGTTGAGATCTGGCAGAAACCCTGCTGAAGGTGACCAACACTGGTCATTTACAGTGACTGGAGCAGATGGAGTCTAGTCTTGCTCAGTTTTAGAAGCTACCTTTGGAGATACAGGTCATCCTCAACCTTTTCTGCTGCTGGAGGCATAGCTGATTTGGGTGGGTCCATTAAGATCCATTCAACGACTGATGCTGGAGTTGGAGGAGAGGCGTTTGACAGAATATTTGCAGAACCCAGGACAGGAAGGGACCCACAGTTGGACTCCCTCAGCAATGTGCAAGAGGTCTGCAGACACTGGTTTAGAAATAAGAGATGGAGGACTTGGCGCTGACAACAGAGAAGTAACTACGTGTTCCTCAAAGACTGACTCTACTACAGGGACATCTTCAGTGAGCTCTTGGACAGTAAGAGGTACAGGAACTGGATCATACAGTAGGAACAATAGCAGGGAGAGATATCATCAAATGGAAAATCTCTGGGGCTGTCTTGGAGACAGGCACTGGTCTGAATAGGGGAGGCAGACACTTATGGGATTCTTCAGAAACAGGAATGACTTTTGAGAACTGAAGCAGACAATTGCTAGTGTGGACCCTCAGAGACAGGAAAAGAACTTGAAGGTGGGCACCCATGGACTGCTTGATGCACAGAGTAGAAGCATGATCAACTGTGTACCTTAAAACCAGCGGGGGCACTGGCAGATTACATATAGACTTAAGATAGAACTATGATACTGGAGCCCCTGGAGATTGGACAGGTATTGGATAAAACAGGGAGACAGTAAGGCACCCTTAAGAGCCTTTGGAGACTGAAAATGGAGCGGCACCTCTAGAAAACACAACAACAAAAACAGTAACTGGAAAAGAATCATTGCTGGAACAACAAAGAAGTTATGTTTAAGTGGCAGTGCCATGACTGTTGTAGTAATGCCACCAGTACTTTAAACTGGAGTCTGGCTGTAGTGTAGAAGAAAAGTCATTACAGGACTCTGGAAAAGTGGATGGAAAGGGGCAGAACCCTTGCCAGCATAGTGGCGAGTGCCTATGCAACATTCTTGGTGAGGATTTTGGCCTGTAGTGGAGTGACTAGAGTGGCACTGGACTAGGGCCATGGTGAAGTGCTGATCTCTGCATGGAAAGAGTCAGGACTTAGGGTTGATGTGAAGACAGCGGTAGTGAGGCCTGGAGGAGGGACTGGACCCGATGCTGAGTTGGAATGTTAATTATCTCACAAAGCTGCTCATCATGTCTGCCTTTTCTAGAAGCTCCTCTATGCTGAAAAATGGAAGCAGCCATTTTAGTCCCACAGGACATCTATTCATTCTCTATTCCTTCTTTTCTCCATTTTATCCATGATCACTCAGCTTCTGAATCACAGGCCAGGAAAGCATTCAAGGGGGCCCATGATTGGTCAGATCCTTCTGTCTTATTTGTGTTAATGGAGACCCAAACACAGACATAGAGACAGTGAGTCTAAATTGAAGTAAAAAACTTTGGTACTTGCTAAAAGAGCAAAGTTGCAACAACGAAGGTGAAGGTATACGCAGCAGTACAATAATCCAAGAACTTTAAAGAAGCTGGCCAAAAAATAGAATGACTTAAGGAAACAAGTTCGCAACACGTAAGTAAGTAAACGGATAACCAACAGGTAGGCAGCAGGACAATTTAGACGTGTAGCAAAGACAACCAAGGAGGACAAGTACTGAGTGTGATTACTGTTAATAGCAGGTGCAGAGGGCTGGAAACTTTGGCATCTAAGAGAAACTAATGGGAGGGAATAGCAGTTCAGCCAAATAAAGAAAAATGACAAAATCAAAGCAAAACACTAAAAAAACACAGCAGAACTACATAACAAACACAAAAACAAAAGAGTATTGACCTAATTCTGATAGAGCATTTGTGGGTTAGGGAAAAGATTAGAATGACATGGAGGCCTTAAAATCTTTGAGACATAGACCTCATCGCAAGAGATGAGTCATCAAAAATATCAGTGGAGATATGACAACAATTTATCAGCAGGTGTAAGAAGCGAGTAATAACTGTTTTTTCACTGGTTATTGAGACGGGTATGAATAATTTTTGACATGTCCATTTTTGTTAAAATAAAAATTAAAGAAGATAAAAACGACTTTTCAAACATGATACCCCTTATATATCGTCTTGTTATAGTCCGGGCCGTTAAAGCAAAATGCTTGGTTGAATGAAAATAATTTTAAATCAAAATCTGCCAGCGGTGTGGATAATTTCAGCCTAACTGTACCTCTGAAGAAGACAGGGTTAGGGTTGTCAATGCATTGGGATGGTTATGTAAATTTAACACAAAAATTTAATTTGCATTTTTTGTTGTAACAATGCTTCTTGCAAATAATTTCCAAACAGTTGGAAAGCCTGTTTATTTCCCTTTAAATGGTGCTGCATTTGTATGAGAAATACATTTATGAGTTCAGCATGTGGGGTGTGCCCTTAAAAAACTTGACAAATCTATATTTGAATACCAAACAGCTTATCTGCTATTGATGCTTGTTTGGTTTTATTTATTGGATTGCTTGGCAAGATTTTAAGTTACAAGTGTCAGGTCTTGTGTATTTATATCTGGACAAAACTGCAAACAGGCACTGGGGTTGGGCATCATGCCAGTTTAATGAATGTTTAAACAGAAAAAAATGTGGGAACCAGGAAATGCAGGAAAAGCAGACAGACAGACAGACAAGAAAACGGAGCACCGAGCATGAAACAGAGTAACGATAGATGCCAACAATGTACAATGACAACCAAACAGAAGGAGAGCATGGCAAAAAGAGATGGGTGTAATCATGTAGAAATGTGCATCAACTGAGACCAGTGAAAACTGAGGAGAAAAGAGAAATGAGCAGGATCAGAGCAAAGAAATTCACGGAAAAATCTCACCGAAATATCTAAATGTAACAAAACACAAAAAGAGACTAAGAAATATGTAAACAATAGAATGAACTAAAGTAGCAACACTAAGAGAATTTAAATAACAAGGAAATCATGAAACAAAAGTGGTCCTAAAGTTGAGCCTTGTGGAGCCCCATCAGATGTGTTTTCCATATGGTCTCCAACCATTTCTAACCACATCAAGAGCATAGCAGCTAGTTTTTGTTGGGATGCCTTTTACAACCAGACGTGCCACTACAAAAAATCAAGTTCAGTCTGTTTGCAGTTCTCAAGAGGTTGTATATGATGCAACAAATGTTTAAGCCTAACCCCCAGTACTGGGGGCAGAATTGAACTTTTTTTCTTACTTTCTTTACTGAAAGTTCCATTAGTTAAACATAAACATATGTAAACATATGTGGTATCCACAGAAATCGTAGAATCTTGGCTAAAAGCTAATATAAACCATTTCTACAAATACCAAAAACAGTTCAAACTAAAGGCAGTGGAATCAGAAAATAAACAAACTTCACAAAATGACATAACTGCAAAACGTGGTCTCAGCTGTTCACACACACAACCAGCATGTCTGCTGTAAGCAGAGAGCTCACAGATTCCAAAAAATACATTTTGTCACAATCCACCCAGGATTTACTCAACCAGCAGCAAAGGAAGGCCAGAATTATCACTCCCATTTGAAACACATAATTATAAGCATCTCAGAAAAATTTAGTTAGATTTGTGCATGTTATTTGGAGCTTAAACTTTACAAAACCACGTTGGGCTTAAGAGGTTTAGGGCTGTTTCACCTTTTAATAAGTCTAAATGATACTACCTGTCAGTTAGTTTGTGTTTAGACTCAACGTCTGAAAATATAATCTCAGAAGCAAACCACTGTTTGTTCCTCTTAAATTGCAAACAAACCAATACTGAAATGTAGCTGTGAGACTTGAGACATGACTTCAATATTGTTGCTATTCTGGCATTGCAGTGTAAACAGACACAGCGTTCCTGATGAGAGTACTTCCCCCTCTCCAAGTCTAATTCTATAAATAAACATGTTCTCTCTATGTTGTCTTACTAACCCAATCAATAAGAAGGGGGTTAGAAAAAAAACCAGCCCAACCTCTCAGATAGTTTCTGCTTGTCTTACACCTCCTGCTAACTTCTGAGTTTATTGTCACACAGAAAGTGAGAAGCGGGATTTGAGTAATCCACAAGGCCGTGATGCTATACTTTGTTTTGCAAAAATAACCTTGCAAAAGAATTCAAACACCTTTAACTTTTCATGTTTTTTCACATTATCTCATTGTATTTATTGGGATTTAAGATGTGGGAAAAAATGAAGTTTTTGAATATTTTTACAAATAAAAATCTAATAATTGTGGTGTGCATTTGTATTCAGACACCCGTTACTCTGGTGCGTCTAAATAAAATCCAGTGCAACAAATTACCTTCAGAGGTCACTTCCTTAGTATATAGAGTCCACCCAGACAGGCCAGGGTTAGGTTATACAACAATATCCCAAGCTTTGAACATTCCATGGAGAGTTATACTATATATCATTCAAAAATTGAAACAGTATGGCACATCTGAAAGCATACCAACCTGCCTATCTGAGGTATAGACAAGACACTGTGCATGCTTTAGAAAGGGATCCCACATGGTGTTGAATGATTCCATTGGGTTAGGGTTAGAGTTTCAGTAGAGAACCTAAGCTTCTCAAGCTTTAGATTGTAAAGCACTTCCAGAACCCAACGGAAGTGAGAAGAGGGATGTACCTGCTTCCAATTAACCAGCGGGTCAGCAGGGTTGTAAATGAAATTACACATTTTAATGTCTTTGTCAGGATGTGAGATTTTGGACTTTATTTGTGGTTTGGTGTTTTGTTTTACTAGATGCTCTTGTTTGAAGTTTTTGTATTCTTGTTCATCACTTTATGTTCTGACAATTCTGGTTTCCTTTTGCCTCCCTGTCTGTTCTCCTCTCATCATTAGTTTTCTTCTTTTAGTTGTTAATTACTCAGTTTATGTTCTCTTTACATTCATTGTCCCTCTTAGCTCTGTTTCTTCTGTCTATCTTTATTCTCCGATTCTTCCTTTAACAGGTTAGCTTTAGTTACTGTTTACTTTTACTCTGGTCATCTTTTCTCCTGTTCTGCTTGGGTCTGTGTTTCTCCTTATTGGTTGATCTGTTTCACCTGCTCCCCCTGCCTTCCAGCCTCCTTGTGTCACCTGTTCCCTGTTCCTGATTACCTGCCCTATTGTTTCTTGTCCACCTTTGTCTGTATTTAAGTTTGCCTTCGTCCTTTGTTCCACGCGGTGTCGTTATGTCTCTTTGGATTTTGTTCTTGCTGCGGATCCTGTTAAGTTCTGTTTTGGAGATGTTTTTTGGATTTTGTCCTTGAACTGGATAATCTTGTCACCCTGCACCTCGCCTGCATGTAAGTGGACTCGCTTTAAATTAAAGGAGTTTTTGACCACCTCTCTGCTTCTTCTCTGTGCTTGTCTGCCTTTTGGTCCACCCTAAAAATAGAACTATGACAGTCTTGGGCAAGTCTATATTGGGGGTTGTGCCAAAAACAACAGGTAGAGGAATTGGAACGATGATGCTGCCAAGATGCTGCCAGGAATATTAGACCAGAATGACCTCAGTTTTATACAAGACCAGAACATGTGCACATGATTGGCTGGAGATAAGTGGCATTTGGGGCAGGCCTCACTAACAGAGGGTTCAAGTTTTGCAAGCTTGGCATTTGTATAGTGGACCCTGTATAGAATCAACCTTTGGCGAGCACAAATGGATGATAAATGAACCGTAGATAAGGATGGATCCCATTGCTGGTCTGTCAACTGGACACCAAGACTGTCCTCCCATGTCGTTTTGGCAAAGCCCCCCTCCTGCCGAGGTGACTGGAGGATTGACCTACGGATTCTTGCGGGTTTACCACTCCACAAGAAAGTCGAGATCTGCTTGTCCAATGTAACAAAGAATGAACCATCATCTTAACTAGATTGATACGGCCTACAAGTGATTAAGGCAAAGTTGACCAGTGGGTAAAGTCTTTCCCCATCTTGTTGACCAATGGAACATAGTTGTCTTGATAAAGATTAGATAACAATGTCGTCAACTGAATGCCTGAATAACAAAAACCACTGTTCAACCATTTGAACGGTGTCACACCATAATATTAGCACTAACTAATAGGTCGCAAAAGCTTCTATGCAGTGTAATGTGAACACAACAAAAACTCAAGCTCTAGCTTACTTCCCACCAACAGAAATCTGGCCTCAGCGAACTCTGGGCATTCAGCACTCCCATAGTGCCGATTGAACAGCAACAAAATTGGTGGGCATGAGAGCACAAAGAGTTCCTTCCACTTACAGTTAGTCCTCAGTTAGCTCAGGTCTGCGTTCAGCTGGTTGGAGCAGCAGGGGATGAACTCCTTGGCTGCTTTCACCAAAGGCAGAAACATTTTTGAGCAACAATGACCAGTTTACAGTTAGGCTCAGAAATATTTGGACAGTGACACAATCCTCATGATTTGGGCTCTGCATGCCACCACATTAGACATGAAATGAAACAACTACAATATCAATGAAGTGCAGACTTTAAGGGGTTGAACAAAAATATGTGATTAAACATGGAGGAATTGTAGCTATTTTTATACAAACACTCCTCATTTCAGGGGCTCAAAAGTAATTGAACAAATAAACATAACCCTTTGCAGGCAATGACTGAAGTCTGGAACCCATGGACATCACCAAATGCTGGGTTTCCTCCTTTGTGCTGCTTTGCCAGGCCTTTACTGCAGCTGTCTTCAGTTGTTGCTTGTTTGTGGGTCTTCCTGCCTTACATTTTGTCTTGAGCAAGTGAAATGCATGCTCGATTGGGTTGAGATCTGGTGATGGACTTAGCCGTTGCAGAATATTCCACTTCTTTGCTTTAAAAATCTCCTGGTTTGCTTTTGCAGTATGTCCATCTGCACTGCGAAGCGCCGTCCACTCAACTTTGTTGCATTTGGCTGAATCTGAGCAGAACACTTCAGAATTCATCCGGCTGCTTCTGCTTCTTCATTGAGAGCTCAATTTCTCAAAATAAAATTTTCTTTAATACCTACAAATTCTATCCTCAAAATTGTTCTTTCTTGTTCATATTTCTGACACTTGAATATTACATGTTCTATTGTTTCCTCCTCTCCACAATGATCACATTTTCCTGTATTATGTTTCTTTATCTTGAACAATGTAGAATTAAGTCCTGTATGTCCTAGTCTTAATCTTGTAATTAATCTTTCCTCTTTTCTACTCCTTCTTCCTGTTCTTACTTCTCCTACTATCTTGTTGATTCTGTAAAACCATCTTCCTTTCTTTTCTTCATCCCACCTTTTTTGCAACTCTTTCCTGATTCTCTGTTTAATTATATTTCTTGTCTCTGACCTACTAATATTTATTATAAAGCTAATGTTGTTTTGTGTTGCCTTCTTTGCTATCCTGTCCACCATCTCATTCCCTCCAACTCCTACATGTGCTGGTACCCATAAAAACACTAATATTAATCCCATTCTTTGTATTCTAAATAAAGTATGTTTTATTTCCAACAAAATGTCTGGTCTACCCTCTGAATGATTATGTTTTAAACTTAATAATGCTGAACTTGAATCTGAACAAAGGATTGTTTTTAATGGTTTTATATCCTCCACCCACTGCACTGCTAATAATATTGCTAATAATTCTCCTGAATATACTGATAATCCATCTGTAATTATCCTTCCTACTTTTATTTTAAATTCTGGTATTATAAATGCTATTCCTATTTTTTCATCTGTTTTTGATGCGTCTGTGTAAATCTGGACATAATGATAGTAATTGTTTACATATTCTTGTATTATACTTGAATCTAATCTACATTTCTTATCCTTTTTCTTTTCCATCAATGCCATATCCACCACTGCTTCTGGTAACAGCCACGGTGGCACTACTGGCAAAGGCAACATTAAACTTATTTCTTTTTCATATATTTGAAATTCTTCTGCTATATTATTGATAATCCAACCAAAACTCTTAACTTGTTTTTTTTCTTTTTCCCAGCATGGTTTTAAAATATCACGTGTGGGATAATCCGGATTATTGCTTTGTAAGTTTATCCAGTAATTTATTGCTAACTGTTTCCTTCTTAGATCTAATGGCATCTCTCCCATCTCTACCTGAAGTGCTGCTATTGGACAGGTTCTGATTGCTCCTGTACAAATTCTTAAAGCTTGATGTTGTATATTGTCTAATTTTATAAGATGAGTGTTTGCTGCTGATCCATAAATTATACTTCCATAATCAATATTTGATCTAATTAATCCTGTATAAATAATTTTTAATGATGTTCGATCTGTTCCCCAATCAATACCAGCCATACATCTCATAATGTTTAATATTTTTTTGCATTTATTTATGATTCTTTCTATATGTACTTTCCATATAATGTTTTCATCAAACCATATGCCTAAAAATTTTATATTTTTTACTTGTTCTAAAACTTGATTGTATAATTTTAGTTTTATATTTTCTCTTTTCCTTTTCTGTGTAAACACCATTACTTTTGTTTTTTCCACTGAGAACTTAAATCCCCATTGTTCTAATCTAATAATCTCATCCTGTATTTTCTTTTCAATAAGTTTGATATTACGACCCCTTTTCCATATAGCTCCATCATCTGCAAATAGTGAACAACCGACTTCCTTACCAATATTTTTAAATACATCATTTATCATTACAGAAAACAATAAAGGACTTATAATACTTCCTTGAGGAGTACCATTATCTTTTATATATTTACCTGACAATTCTTGACCAATTCTTACTTGTATTGTTCTATTTGATAAAAAATCTTTAATCCAGTTAAACATTTTTCCAGTAATACCCATTTTATTTAATTTAATTAATAATCCTTCAACCCACATCATGTCATAAGCTTTTTCTATATCATAAAATACAGCTACTACATTTTCTTTGTTTATTTCTGCTCTCCTAATTTCATATTCTAAACATAATGCAGAGTCATTTGTGCTTCTCCCTTTTCCAAACTCATTTTGATTTCTAGATATATATCCATTAATATTTAAATAATATGTTAATCTATTATTAATCATTTATTCCATTATTTTACAAATATTTGATGTTAATGTGATTGGTCTATAATTTTCTGGTTTTGTGTTATCTTTTCCTAGTTTAACTATTGGAATAATTATTGCTTCCTTCCAGCTCTGTGGCAGCTCTCCCTCCTCCCAGACTTTATTGTATAATTATAATATTTTTTATTTTACTTTGTCATTAAGATGTTCTATCATCGTATAGTAAATTTGATCTTTTTCAGGTGATGTATTTTTTGTTTTCCTGGTTACAAAGTTAATTTCTCCTTGTGTAAATGGTTCATTTATTCATTTATTTGTATCTACATTATTTTGCATTAATTCTTTATATTTCATCTTTGTGATTTCCCTACCTTTCTTTCCCTCTTCACTAATATTATTTGAACTATGAATTTTACTAAATGTTTTAGCTAATATTTCTGCTTTTTCTTTATCTTCCGTTATAGTTGTATTATCTATTTTTAATATAGGATATCCATATTCTTTTCTAATACCCTTCATTCTTTTAATCGTTTTCCAAATTTGATCAATTTTTGTTTCTCTCCCTACGGTATTACAAAAGTTTCTCCAATATTCTCTTTTTGTATGTTTAATGATCTTTCTTACCTTTGCCTGCTTTCTTTTGTACTCAATTAGATTCTGATAAATTGGGTTACTTTTTAACATTTTAAATGCTTTATTTCTTAATTTTATTACTTCACTACAATCTTTTGTCCACCATGGCACAATTTTTTTATCGTTCTTTCTTTCTCCTTTTTTTATTGATTCTTCTGCAGCCTGTAAGATTTTTTTACAGATATTTATATTTAAACTATTTATATCAATTGACTCATCTATTTCTTCCAATTTCTTTTGACTTAAATATTTAAATTTTTCCCAATCAGCCTTGTTAAAGTTCCATCTTTTATATAATCCTGTATTCCTATTATTTATTAATATTCCTGTTATGATTTTAATGGGGTAATGATCACTGCCTACTGTTGTATCTTTGTCAATGTCTCACTCACAGTTATTAGCTAAACAATTTGATACTATTGTTAAATCAATCACAGACTCTGTACCTGTTTTTACATTAATTCTTGTTCCTCTTCCATCATTTATACATACCCAATTTTTTATTTCCATTATTTCTTCAATAACTTGTCCATTTTTATTATTACATTTTCCCCATAATGTGCTGTTAGCATTAAAATCTCCACACCAGATTACTTTTCCTTCTAAGTATCCCATTAATTCATCCATCAACTCAAATGATAATATTTTACATGGATTAAAAAAATTTATTATCTTACATTTTTCTTTTTTATTATAAATTTCAACTACTATGTATTCTAAATTTTTACCTTTTCCTAATATCTGATATTATATTCCTTCTTTTTATAAATATTCCACATCCTCCTCGTCTATCCCTTCTGATACTATTATACCTTTAACTACAAAATCTAGGTTTGGTTTTAATCATGTCTCCTGTATACATATAATTTCTGGTTTTTCTTCAATTCCATCTATATACCATTTAAATTCCTGTCCATTAGCGATTAAACTTCTTTCATTCCACTGTAATATTATCATATATTTCTATCAGCTGGGTTCCTCCTTGCCTTCCATCTGTTTCCAACTTTTTATTAATGTATTCCCAAGATCCTTCTTTAAACCCTAAGAACTTTTCTGCTCCTCTGACTATTATTTTAATCTTTTCTGTTTTGTGTTTAGCCTGTTCAGTGCAGTTAATGACATAAGCTATAAATAATATCAGTTTTTCCAGACATTGTAACATTTTCCTCTGATTCTACTTTTCTTTGTTGATAATCTGGAATCCTAATTTGACCTTCATCCCTTGATTTTTCATTCTGTACATTTTTAACTGCTTCAGCATAGCTTATGTTTTTAGTTATTTTAATTTGCTGAATTTCTTTTGCTTTCTTCCTTACCTCACATCCTCTGAATGTAACTCTATGTTTCCCTCCACAATTGCAACATTTTTCCTGCACTTCTTCCCCACAATCTTCAATTCTGTGATCTTCTCCACACTTTGGACATCTTTGTTTTCCTTTTCATACAGCTGCTATATGACCATATCTCTGACATTTATAACATCTTAGTGGTGGAGGAATGAAAGGCCTCACAGAAAAACTCAGATATCCTATTTTAACATTTTGTGGCAACACCTTTTCTTCAAAGTCTATTAAAATTAACAGGCTTCCTACTCTTTCTCCATTTACATTTTTAGTCAGTCTTTTGAGATTTTTTATCTTCGCACCAACAATGCTTTTTTTTAACTTGTCTATGTCTTCCTCCAGAGGAATGCCATAAATTACCCCCCGAATGATTTTATCTTCTCCTATAATCTTCCTCTCTGTCACCGTTTTCTTGCAAATGTTTTCCACTTGTAAAGCCTTTCTTCTTTGTTACACCAGTAAATATATATATTTCCATCTCTCAAGACCTTCACCATTTCAACATCTCCTATCTTTTTTTTTATTTCTCTAGATAGTAAAATAGGACTCAGGTTCTCTTTTTCTTCTTCATTTTTTATCTTTAATATTATTTTACATTCTTCCCTTCCGATTTTCCTCCTAACTTCTCTCTCTTCTTCAGAACTGTTTTCTTCCAGCTCTCTTTTACTCCTTTGGCTGTCTAACATCTTTCCTTCTTCTGCTTTACCTCTTCCGCATCCTCTCCCTCTACTTACTGGCGTCCATTCATCAAAGTCCATATTGTCCTCCTGTGTATCCATTCTGAACCAGTCACATACCAGTTTATGCCTTTTACTGCCACTTCCAAAAGTAAATAATTTCTACCACTGTGGGGTTCTAAGTAAACCAGCGTTTTCAGACCGAAGTTTCGCGCTCCGCCGACACTCCACTCTCTTACAGCTTTCATGATCCAGATCGGAAATCCCTGCAAAGGTCTGTATCAGCAGCTACCTTAAGAAGCCCATGAGCTCATTAGGAGAATACGTTGCAGCTGCAGACAATGAGCTGCCAGAACCAACCAGAAGGGGAGGAGCAGAGATCCTACACTTAGTTGATGACAGGTTAACGAGGGAAGAGCCCATGCAGCCTTGAATATTTTTTTTGCAGACTTCTGAGTCAATAGTCCAATTACTATTAGTCCCTTGAAAAAGATGCAGCTACATATTAAAGAGCTGTAATTCCTAAACCCTTGCTCCAGTTTGGATGTAAATACTGTCAAATTACAGCTGAGGGTCTGCACTTTAAGCCTACATTGATTATATAATTGTCTCCAGAATATGTTTTCGTAAACAGCTAATATGACAAAACTTGTGTTACTGTCCAAATATTTCTGGGCCTAATTGTAACTGGAAAAGGCTGGCTTGTGGCCCATACTGTACAACTGCTTCATGATGTCACAATAAGCGATGCGTTGCTCTACGCGTCTGGACTGTGATCTTCAAAGAGGTGGATAGGAAGGTCTTTATATTTCACCTTATACCTCAATCTTTGAGCTACATGGACCACCAGCTCCCGTGTCTGAAATCAATAAAAGCAGGCTACTACAGGGCGATGCCGCTACAAAGGTCCCAGTTTGGGAGCCAGGGATCGATGGGCCCTGTCCAATTTGAGAGGCAAAGTTAAAATCTCATCTCCAAATAACTCAAAAAGCAGGTGGGAGAAGAATGCAGTTGGGTGGGAGCCCTCAACATTCTCGGGGAGTTCCACAATGTGCACATTGTTGTGGCAGCTTCTGCTCTTGAGGTCTCCTAGCTTAGCCCTCAGTTTTGTATTTTCCGCTAGCATAGCTTCAAGTTTGGACTGCACATCACGGCAGTCGCTATCGGCTGCAAAGTCCGCAAACTCCTGCAGCTTTGCGATGCGTTGATGGTGGTCGCTAACGGTGGCCTGAAAACTGTTCAACTTAGCTTCAAGTTTGGAGTACATTCCCTTAAACACTGTTGGCAGCGCTTCTTTGTGGTCAGCTAACTTGGTTATCAGCAGCACCATCAGGGAGCTCGTGGCGTCATCTCGCTCATCTTGTTCCCTCTTCAATTTCTTAGACATTTTCAAGCAGAAACCCTTACACAGCACAAACTAAAGCAACTATGTGTGAATAATGGGAGTGAAATCAAGATTAATGACCAGGCAGAAGTTGTGAAGTCGGGGCACGCGGACTAGTGCAACTACTCCATTGGGTTGCTCCCCGGAAGTCCCTTACGTGTCTTTTTAAATAAAATCTGAAAATCTATTTAGCCAGGCTGGCTTTTAATAGCAAGTAGGGCCGCAACATTCTATTTCTTAATTTTTAATCTTTTTTGCCTGTTCTTATGGTTGCTTTGTTTTGTTTAATCTCTGTATGTTTCTTTTACAGTCTTTAATTGTAAAGCTCTCTGGTTGCCTTAATTAGCTGTGTAAAGAGCTTTATAATTGATTGATTGATTGATTGATTGATTGATTGATTGATGGATTGATTGATGGATTGATTGATGGATTGATTGATTGATTGATTGATTGATTGATTGATTGATTGATTGATTGATTGGATTGATTGGATTGATTGATTGGATTGATTGATTGATTGAAATCACAACCCAAAACAAATTTGTAGCATCAAGACTAGGTAGCCTGCCATCACTCAATTCAATTCAATTCTTCTCAAGGCACTTTACAAAGTCACATCAAATAGTTTAGCACCACAAAGCCAAACACAGTGAAATAACAATATTTAAACTGTTTTCCCCTAAAGCAATTTTCTCTGCCCAGATACAACCTCTTATGTAAACCGTTCTGGTGAAAGGGAGAGGTCTGATGGGGCAGTGAGTTCAGTAGGTCCGATGGACAAAAAAGCCATGGCTGTTATGAACAAAGGAGACATGGCGGCTGCTCTTGGTCTACTAGCTACAGTGAGCCTCTGCTCCGATTGGCACACACATAGGCAGCATGTAGCGTTGCGGTTTCAATGCCTTCTTCTTCAGTCACGGAGGAAGAAAACAGCTTTGTCCTCTCATCTAGGGTTATCATTGGCTCAGATTCTTTTTCTGCAGCTACTATGAGTCCTGTGTTTTTCTAACAGGGAAACACCCTGACAAAATTTCATTTCTATGGTTTACCCAAGGGCAAGCTTGCTTGGAAGTCTACCCAAGCACACTAACGTGATGAAACAGTTAGAACTTGTAAGACACTGTATATTTTCCAGCCTAAAGGAACATTGTTATACAAGGCAAAAGTGACAATGAAGTACCTGAAAGATCACAAGATTAAAATTTTGGACTTGTGGCCACTAAACTATTGTGGGTTTAACGCCCTGAGAATCTCTGGTTAATTGTTAAGCAGGTGGATAAACATAGGTCCATATTTGCAGTCGACTCGAAGTCCTAATTAGACAAAGAATACAGTGCCTTGCAAAAGTACTCAGCCCCCTTGAACTTTTCAAGCTCTTGCCACATTTCAGGCTTCAAACATAAAGATATAAAATTCTAATTTTTTGTGAAGAATCAACAACAAGTGGGACACAATCATGAAGTGGAATGAAATTTATTGGATGTGTCAAACGTTTTTAACAAATAAAAAACTGAAAAGTGGGGCGTGTAATATTATTCAGCCCCCTTGCGTTAATACTTTGTAGCGCCACCCTTTGCTGCAATTACAGCTGCAAGTCTCTTGGGGTTTGTCTCTATCAGTTTTCACATCGAGAGACTGAAATTCTTGCCCATTCTTCCTTGTAAAACAGCTGGAGCTCAATGATGTTGGATGGAGAGCGTTTATGAACATCAGTCTTCAGCTCTTTCCACAGATTCTTGATTGGATTCAGGTCTGGACTTTGACTTGGCCATTTCAACACCTGGATACGTTTATTTATGAACCATTTCATTGTAGATTTGGCTTTATGTTTTGGATCATTGTCTTGTTGGAAAATAAATCTCCGTCCCAGTCTCAGGTCTCTTGCAGACTCCAACAGGTTTTCTTCCAGAATGGTCCTGTATTTGGACCCATCCATCTTCCCATCAATTTTGACCATCTTCCCTGTCCCTGCTGATGAAAAGCAGGCCCAAACCATGATGCTGCCACCACCATGTTTGACAGTGGGGATGGTGTGTTCAGGGTGATGAGCTGTGTTGCTTTTACACCAAACATATCGTTTTGCATTGTGGCCAAACAGTTTGATTTTGGTTTCATCTGACCAGAGCACCTTCTTCCACATGTTTGGTGTGTCTCCCAGGTGGCTTGTGGCAAACTTTAAACGAGACTTTTTATGGATATCTTTGAGAAATGACTTTCTTCTTGCCACTCTTCCATAAAGGCCAGATTTGTGCAGTGTACAACTGATTGTTGTCCTATGGACAGACTCTCCCACCTCAGCTGTAGATCTCTGCAGTTCATCCAGAGTGATCATGGGCCTCTTGGCTGCATCTCTGATCAGTCTTCTCCTTGTTCGAGATGAAAGTTTAGAGGGACGGTCGGGTCTTGGTAGATTTGCAGTGGTCTGATACTCCTTCCATTTCAGTATGATTGCTTGCACAGTGCTCCTTGGGATGTTTAAAGCTTGGGAAATCTTTTTGTATCCAAATCCAGCTTTAAACTTCTCCACAACAGTATCTTGGACCTGCCTGGTGTGTTCCTTGGTCTTCATGATGGTCTCTGCGCTTTGAACAGAACCCTGAGACTATCACAGAGCAGGTCCATTTATACGGAGACTTGATTACACACAGGTGGATTCTATTTATCATCATCAGTCATTTGGGACAACATTGGATCATTCAGAGATCCTCACTGAACTTCTGGAGTCAGTTTGCTGCACTGAAAGTAAAGGGGCTGAATAATATTGCACGCCCACTTTTCAGTTTTTTATTTGTTAAAAAAGTTTGACACATCCAATAAATTTCATTCCTCTTCATGATTGTGTCCCACTTGTTGTTGATTCTTCACAAAAAATTAGAATTTTATATCTTTATGTTTGAAGCCTGAAATGTGGCAAGAGGTTGAAAAGTTCAAGGGGGCCGAATACTTTCACAAGGCTCTGTAGGTCACCCTCACTCAAGATTTGTCTGAGAAGGACTAATTCAGCATGGCAGAATGGCTTGCAGACGTTTGAAAAAAAGGGGTCGGTACTACTACTAAATATTCAGTATTTGCATAAACTAGATGTATTGGCTATTTTAAAGAGCTCAGAAGTAAAACAAATACAACATTTCAGTCAGCCTAATAGGTTCAGGCAATCTTTCCTTAAAATAAAAAATTGTGATGAAGTATTAGTCATCCTTAACTTAACTGATAATGTTTGCAAACACCAAAATCAGAAGGCAATTGGGAGTGCTACATTTGCAGTTTAAATATTTTTTTCCACTTTCAGTTCCAAGAGATAATAAGTGTTGAATTTACATTTCGCAATGAGATCAAATACAATTGTTTTATACTGTTTATTAGCCCAGCAACACTACCAAATGTAGCTATTGTCAACAAGGATCCTTTTTGATAATGGCTAAGTTCGGTCTTAATTTTTTTCAATTCAATTCAGTTTTATTTATATAGCGCCAATTCACAACACATGTTGTCTCAAGGCACTTCACAACAGTCAGGTTCATACTTTCCAATTAATCGTAACCATTGAACAATGCAGTTGGAGTTAGCTTTTTATTCAAAGTGGATAAAAAGTTTTTCTATCTAAGGAAACCCAGCAGATTGCATCCAGTCAGTGACTTGCAGCATTCACTCCTCCTGGATGAGCATGTAGAGACAGTGGACAGTCACTGGTGTTGTCTTTGCAGCAATCCCTCATACTGAGAATGCATGTAGTGACAGTGGAGAGGAAAAACTCCCTTTTAACAGGAAGAAACCTCCAGCAGAACCAGAACCAGGCTCAGTGTGAGCGGCCATCTGCCACGACCGACTGGAGGTTTGAGAGAACAGAGCAGAGACACAAAGAGAACAAAGAAGCACTGATCCAGGAGTACTTTCTATGGGAAGGAAAAGTAAATGTTAATGGATGTAGCTCCTTTAGTCGTTTCACCTAGAAAGAAAGAACAGATAAACTCTGATCCAGTTTTCAAGGTTAGAGTCTGAAAGAGAGAACATAGAGTTAGTTACAGTAGAAGCTCAGTCAGTAGCCATGTCTAGGAGAGAGAAAGGGTTAAACACTGAAAGACAGGGCCATGTGGATCATCGGTAGAGGGTGAGCATTAAGTTGTTGCCAGCAGAAGCTCGGACGATTCCCCTCTCCAGAAAGGTGTCGCAGGTAGACACAGAGTCAGGCCAGGTGTAGCTTCTAGGAAGAGAAAAGAGAGAACAAAGTTAAAAGCTGAAATAACAGCAAATAATGCAAAATTGGAGAGTAGTGTGAGAATGTAGCGAAGAGGGTGAAAGTGGTCATTATGTCCTCCAGCAGCCTAAGCCTATAGCAGCATAACTACACAGATAGTTTCAGTTCAGATTATTTAGTTAAACGGCGCTTATTTACAACAATGTCGTCTCAAGGAACCCCACAAAGGGTCCCACTGATGGTCATTGTTATACTAAAAACCACAACGATTGGGATACCTCTCTCTGTCAGACTGATTATAACCTCCAGTAAACCTGCAGTCTGAGAACAAAGTGCTCTGTTAGGAACATATGGAACAATCAGATCTCTGATGTATGATGGAGCTAGATCATTAAGGGCTTTATATGTGAGGAGGAGAATTTTAAATTCTATTCTGGATTTAACAGGGAGCCAATGAATGGAAGCTAAAATAGGAGAAATATGATCTCTCTTTTTAATTTTCATCAGAACTCTTGCTGCAGCATTTTGAATCAGCTGAAGGCTTTTAACTGCATTTTGTGGACATCCTGATAGTAAAGAATTACAATAGTCCAGCCTTGAAGTAACAAATGCCTGGACTAGTTTTTCAGCGTCACTCCTGGACAGGATATTTCTAATTTTGGCAATGTTCTGGAGATGAAAGAAGGAAATCCTAGAAACCTGTTTAATATAGGATTTAAATGACATGTCCTAGTCAAAGTTAACACCAAGGTTTTTTACTTTATTACCGGAGGTCAATTTAATGCCATCCAGGTTAAGTGATTGACTAAGCAGTTTCTTTTTTAAAGACTCCGGTCCAAAGACGACAATTTCTGTCTTGTCTGAATTTAGAAGCAGAAACTTTAAAGTCATCCAAGTTTTTATGTCTTCAAGACATGCTTGTAGTCTATCTAACTGGTTGGGTTCATCAGGATTTATGGATAAGTAAAGCTGAGTATCATCAGCGTAACAGTGAAAATTTATCCCATGCTGCCTGATAATTTGACCTATTGGAAGCATATATATAGTAAAGAGAATTGGCCCAAGTACTGAACCCTGTGGTACTCCACAATTAACCCTGGAGTTTAAAGATGATTTATCATTTACATGAACAAACTGGAATCTGTCAGACAGATAAGATTTAAACCAGCCTAGCGCTGTTCCCCTGATCCCTACAGCATATTCCAGCCTTTCTAAGATAATATTATGGTCGACTGGATCAAATGCAGCACTGAGATCTAACAGAACCAGAACAGACACAAGTTCATTATCTGAGGCCATAAGAATATCATTAGTGACTTTCAGCAGAGCTGTTTCAGTGCTATGATGAGCTCTGAAACCTGACTGAAACTCTTCAAACAGGTCATTGCTGTATAAATGTTCACACATTTGATTAGAAACTATTTTCTCAAGAATTTTAGATAAGAATGGAAGATTGGATATAGGTCTGTAATGTTTAAAGTCATCTCGATCAAGCGAATAAAATCTGAAATTAAATTACATTCTGAATCATCAGAATTGTTTGACAAGCCTTTTATCACAGTCCACTCACCTGGGCATTTTATGGTCTGCTGAGCACATCTTGCCCTTTAGTTATGGACCTGGCCAGTGGCGGTCAGCAGAAATTCTGAAAATACACATACATAAATTGCTTATTGTGCAGTAATCCCTTTACATACTCCAAGAGGTGAGAAATTTGTTCCTCGCAGCTGTGCAGTATGTAAAGGGCTTTATACAGCTGCAATGACAACATTACCAGCAGCTGCAAAAAATATATATTTAGAGATTATTAACAAATTTGTTTTTGGAAAAATTTTCAACCAATAATCTGTCCCTTCATAACGGTCATAGTTACTTATTGACTATTTGGTCAAAGTTAATTGCTCACCCCTGGTTTACGGCCTTTTTTGTCATGTGATATACACAACATTTGCGGTTTGTTCTCTGTGTGCACGAGTCTCTTTAAGGATCTGCACAGTAGCTTTGCACTCTTACTGTTAATGAGGAAAGAGAACATACTGTGACGTAGCACCTTTATTTCTCCTGCTTTCTGTAAGCTGCTGACATTTAGGTTGCTGTGGCAGCATGAGAGTCCCATAAAAATGTTTACAAGGAGATTTGCGAGTCTGGGAATGTGTCCTGTAGCGTGTTCCTCACCTTTTGACCCTATGGGTTTGGTTCATTGATTTTCACTCACTTGTCTTACTGCCTTTTCCCCGTTCTCCTCCTGCATGCAATCTTAACAGAAGACTTTGAATTTGGAAGCAATGTACAGAAGTTTCATACAATCTTTTATTATAAAGGCTACAACTGGTAACTTTTGTTGCATTTTTTGCATGTTCAATCCAGAAGTAAAACCATGAAAAGGCTACTTTGAATGTGAAATCTACATTTTCTTTTATCCTTCCTTAATATTTTTTTACTCAACTAAACCAAATAGTGATAGGTAATATCATGGCATAAAACATTAGTTGAATCTTTGACCTTTTGTGTGTTTTTCTTTTCTGCTCCTTTGTAAGTAGTGTCTGTAAAAAGTTTGTTGTACAACCAAAAATCATCATAGTGGCTGGCACATGCACTTGTGTGGTAAGGTTCATGCTCAGTTGTGGCTCAATGTTTCCTGGTTCCCCTCTCTGCCCAGTAAACATCTTGTTTGAGCACAGATTTGTTAAGGTAAGGTTCTGTTACAATGTTATAAGCAGTTAATATCTTACCTGCAGGAGATAATAGTCTATGTGTCTTCGTATAAATCCAGATTTGCTGGTCTCAGAGACTAAAGGTAAAGGCTTTTCCAAAAGAAGCCAAGACCAAAGTGGACTTCAGCTGACTTACAACAAGTTCAACCTCTAAATCCTCAAAGCGGTTTATGCCAACACTAATTTATGAACCTTTTAGCTCATGTGAAATACAGACTAACAGGACATGTAAAGCGTTTCCAGTTAGAGTAACAGACGAGTTTAAAAGTAAAGCAGTGCCGAAAGCAAAACATAGTGACTGCTATCGCCTTGTTTTTTCCACTGCCTTACTTTACTTTTGGGTAGTTACTCTGACTAGAAAGTGTGTGTTTCACACAGAAAAACTTTTAATGGCCCACCACCTGCTACCTCTATATTCTGTATTAATAATCATCAGCTTCTGCGTTAATAAACATTCAAATGTGGCAACAGTTCACAAAATAGCCTTTACATAAAATGTCATGGTGTTTTGTGATTGTACTTGTTTTAAGATGATAGAAGCCCACTTTGGTCTTGGGCACTCTTGGAGAAGCAGCTCACTTAAAAGTTCTAAACTATTGCAGTTAGGAAATGGATTGATAAGATGCTACAGAACTGCCTCGACAGCACAGATTGGAATGTTTCTGAAGCTTCAGACTCTGATTTAAACCATTTAACTGATGAGTGACATCATACATCAGCTTCTGTGAGGACATGCGTGAGCAGGTCAAGACCATTTTCACACTCAACAACATTCAACACCTGTAAGTGGATCACCAATGTCCTGGCTGATCTGCAGCAGCAGGTGAAGCTGGGAAGCATCTTCTCTTGCACAAGAACCATCAGCACTTCGGCCCCCCAGGGGTGGTACTGATCTTACTCATGGGGGATCAGACCAATATCACCACTGTTAATGGTCTCATCCAGAACAGTGGTGGATCGGCTCCACAAGAGCTGCTGATCGTCTTCTACACTGCCATTATTCAATCTGTTCTGTGCTCATTCATCTCTGTGTAGCTTGGTTATTTACAAAACCGGATGGGTCCAAATTGCAACAAACAATTAGGTCTGCAGTAAGGATCATCAGGGTGGACCTTCCCTTCATCCGTGACCTGTACAGGTCTAGGGTCAGAGAAAAGGCAGCTAACATCTCTGCAGATAGTTATGCTGAAGATAGTTCTTAATGACTTTGGCTGTATGTTTGAGTTTCCTCACTTAGCGTTTTGTACATTGATAAAAATAAACAATCATCATTTATATTTCTGAAAACATTCTTTGTTTACAGCATTATTTCACACCTGCCTATAACTTTTGCACAGTACTGTATATATATATATATATATATATATATATATATACTATATTGCCAAACATATTCAGTTACCAATCCAAATAAATAAAAATTTGCTGTTTTTAGTAATTGTTCATGGCCACAAGTGTATAAAATCAAGCACCTAGACATGCAGACTGTTTCTACGAACATTTGTGAAAGAATGGATCACTCTCGGGAGCTCAGTGAATTCCAGTGTGGCGTTGTGATAGGATGCCACCTGTGCAACAACTCCAGCCGTGAAATTTGCTCACTGCTAAATATTTCAACTATTACTGGTATGTTAAGAAATTGGAAGCGATTGCAAACAACAGCAACTCAGCCACAAAGTGGTAGGCCATGTAAACTGACGGAGCGGAGAGCGCAGATGTTGTCACCTTTCTGCAGAATCAATGGTTACAGACCTCCAAACTTCATGTGGCCATCAGGTTATCTTAAAAACAGTGAGATAGCTTCATGGAATGCGTTTCCATGGCTGAGCAGCTTTATCCAAGTCACACATCACCAAGTGTAATGCAAAGTGTCGGATGCAGTGATGTAAAGCACACCGCTAGTGGAGTCTAGAGCAGTGGAAGCTCATTCTCTGGAGTGACGGATTGTGCTTCTCCATCTAGCAATCTGATGGTTTGTAGTCTGGGTTTGGCGGTTGCCATGAGTACTTGTCTGACTGTATTGTGCCAAGTGTAAAGTTTGGTGGAGGGGGGATTACGCTCTGGGGTTGTTTTTCAGGAGCTGGGCTTGGCCCCAAAGTTCCAGTCAAAAGAACAGTGAATGCTTTAGCATACGAAGACATTTTGGGCAATGCCCCCGACTTTGTGGGAACAGCTTAAAGATGGCCCCTTCATCTTGCATCATGACTGTGCACCAGTGCACAAAGCACAATCCATAAAGAAAGTTTGGTGTGGATGAGTTTGACTGACCTGCACAGAGTCTTGACCTCAACCCTATCGAACACCCTTGGGATGAATTAGAGAGGAGACTAAAAGCCAAGCCTTCTTGTCCAACATCAGTCTATGGGAATCTTTGACTATGCTTCCAGAAGCACATTTGTGAAGTACAAATGTGCTTCTGGAAGCATAGTCAAAGATTCCCATGAACATGCTCCTAAACCTTGAGGACAACCTTCCCAGAAGAGTTGAAGCTGTTGTAGCTGCAGAGGGTGGCCCAACGTCATATTGAACCTTATGGATAAAGAATCGAAAATCATTTAAATTCATATCCGAGTCAAGGCAGATGAGCTAGTACTTTTAGCAATACTGAATATTAAAAAACACCCACTTGAACATACTGTTTCTTGTCCTTATTTAAGTGTTTTTACACATTGTGGTTGTTGTTTGGATTGACATTGATATACGATGTGAGCGATGGAAATCAAAGTCAAATTTCTTGTTTGTGCACACAAACTTGGTCATTAAAGTTGATTCTGATTCTGGTTACATTTCTGTTCACTTCTTTCTGCAACTACATGTTCACAGGGTAATGTAAATACACCGCAATCAAATAACCAATGGACCAAAAGGATATACGTATATACCTCATCTATGACAAAATAGAAGGCTGTTGCTTACACATCCCAACTTCAAAAAAACGTTATCAGATTTTACTTTTGATCAGTTTGTTCACGTATTCACAGCTCAAAGCACTTTGCAAAACAAACAGGTTCAATTGATATGCAGAAATATATAGTGAAATAATCCAATACACCCCATTATGTGAGAGGTATTAAGACGTGTAACTTAAATATATCACAAGCTAACTACAATTGTTTGACTAGTACAAGGCACTGATGGAGGACAGACTGATATAGACAAGACTAAATATGACATGGTACAGATTCAACAGTTGTATCCAAACACAAATTAAAGTGATCAGTGCTTACATCTGTGGCTAGTATGCTCACAGTGACATCATAGCACCTATATTACCATTAAAAAGTATTTTCCCCCCTAGATGTCTTCTGATTTTGCTTTTTTGATACATTTATGTTTCAGAATATCAAACAGAAGTTTACATCAAAATAAACAGAGTAAATACAAAATACAGTTAGAATGAGGATTTCATTTACAAGGGAAAAACCTAAGTAAACCAATATGGCTGTCTGTGATTTTCTTTATGTTTAGAACTATTTACATTGTACGTAGATTCTCACTGAAGGCATCAAAACTGAATGAACACATATGGAAATATGTAGCAAACAAAAAATTGTTAAAGAACTTATGTTTTATATTTTAGATTCCTTAAAGTAGCCGCCCTTTGCTGTGATGACTAAAATATTAACCTTTGGCCGTTTCTATAATGAACGTCTAGGAAGACTCTTTGGAAAACCATTCCAGGTGACCACCTCATGAAGCTCATGGAGAGAACGCCAAGAGATCAAAGCGTCATCAGAGAAAGTATCTTTATGTTTTCTATAGTGGTTCAGATTGAGTACATCTGCTGTAATTGCAATATCCTGCAACAACAGTCAACTCCATCCATCCATCCATTGTCACGATTTATAGATGTTTGGGTTTTGTTTTTCCTCTGGATTTGGTTTCTTACTTTCTTACTTCATTATTGTTATGATGCCTTTTTATGTTTTGTTGCATCTGTTAGATATGTCCTTTGGGTTTTCTTTTGCTTCCATGCAGTTTCCATTAATGTTTATTAGTCTCTCTCAGCCACCGTTCAATTAGGTTTATTCAGTCCAGCTGCTGCCTGCTCATCAGACTCATGCTTTCCACCTGTTCCCCCTGCTATTCATACTTCCCATTTCTCATTTCTCCGCGCTGGTTTATATTGTTTTTGCTCATGTCCACGTCTGTGCTCTTGCCTATGTTCCATGCTTCAAGATGGCGCCGATGATGGCAGCCTCGGAGCTTCGCTCTCTCTTTCATTTTGTATTTTGTGTGTTTTTATGTTTTTCGAGCCACAATCCTGTGGTCTCATTCAGTAGAGAGGAACTTCTCAACATCAGAGAGTCCTCTCTTGGGTTTTTCTCACCATCTTTCATCGATCCGAGGTTCACTGAGCTCCTGGCAAGCGGGGCTGCAGCTCTATACGGGATTCTGCGCTGAAAGCGTCAGAGGGGAAATCGTGCTGGCGCACTGGTAAAGCTCCGCAAAAGAGGACTATGAACACCACTGCCTTCAATCCACCTGGCAAATGTCCGCTCTCTCAACAACAAGATGGACGAGCTGCTTCTTCTCACCGGTAAAAACACGGACCTCCGTGGATCAGTGATTCTCTGCTTCACCGAGACATGGCTGAGTGAAAACATCCCGGACCGAGAACTGCTGATGCCGGACTTCCAGCTGCTCAGAGCGGATCGCAGCGTGGAGCTAGCGGGGAAGAAGCGAGGAGGAGGAATCTGCTTTTATATAAATGAAGGTTGATGCAGAGACGTAAAAGTCCTGGAAAAACATGTAGTCCTGATCTGGAGTCATTTTCCATAATCTGTGAACCGTTTTATTCACTGAGAGAGTTTTCCTCGTTTATAATAATTGGCTCATATTTTCCACCTCATGGCTGCACTTCTGCTGCTGAAAAACATCTTGCTGAGCTGATTACAGACGTGGAGAAAAAATACACAAAATACACGGACTCTTTCATCATAATACTGGGAGATTTTAACAGAGCAAACCTCTCCCATGAACTCCCCAAATACAGACAGCATATTAAGTGTCCCACCAGAGATAAAAACACACTGGACCATTGTTACACAGCTTTAAAGGACTCATATCATGCTGTTACCAGGGCTGCTCTGGGTTTTTCGGATCATTATCTAATCCACCTCATCCCAACCTACAGACAGAGACTAAGAGCTTCCAAACCCAAGGTTCACACTGTTAAGAAGTGGACTGAGGAACCAAAGCAGATGCTACAGGCCTGCTTTGAATGTACAGACTGGACTGTTTTTGAAACTTCAGCCACTGACTTAAACCAACTAACTGATGTGGTGACATCATACATCAGTTTCTGTGAGGACATGTGTGTCCAGACCAAGATCTTCTGCACCTTTGGGAACAACAAGCCATGGTTTACTCCACACCTCAGGAATCTGCGCAGGGAAAAGGAAGAAGCTCACAGCAGTGGAGATTGGGCGCGGTACAGGCAGGCCAGGAACAGACTAACAAAGGAGATCAAAGCAGCTAAGAGAAGCTACAGTGAGAAGCTGAAGAACAACCTTTCTACTGGTGATACTTCAGCTGTATGGACTGGTCTGAGAAACCTGACTGCCTATAGGAGCCCCTCCACCCATCCTGAACAGAGTCGTCTCCTGGTCAACCGTCTGAATGGCTTCTACTGCAGACATGACAGGAAGCTGTTCACACCTCAAACCATCTCCTCTACATCCCATTCAGGAACAAGTTCTTCCCATAAAGCTTCAGATCCTCTACCTGCACTAAAGATCTCTGAGGAAGATGTAAACAGACTCTTTCAGCGCATGAAAACAAAGAAAGCTGGAGGACCTGATAACATCTCCCCATCATGTCTGAAAGCCGCGCACATCAACTCGCTCTGATCTTCACAAGGATCTTCAACAAGTCACTGGAGAAATGTGAGGTCCCCTCCTGCCTCAAACGATCCACCATCATCCCGGTTCCCAAGAAACCCACCATCCTAGGATTAAATGACTACAGGCCTGTAGCCCTGACGTCTGTGGTCATGAAATCATTTGAGCGGCTGGTGTTGAAGCACCTGAAAGACATCACAGGCCCCCTGCTGGACCCCCTGCAGTTTGCTTACCGAGCAAACAGGTCAGCAGATGATGCTGTTAACTTAGGTCTACACTTCATCCTGCAACACCTCGACCACCCAGGGACGTACGCCAGGATCCTGTTTGTAGACTTCAGCTCGGCCTTCAACACCATCATACCAGACATCCATCACCAGAAGCTCACCCAGCTCAACGTCCCAGCCTCCACCTGTCAGTGGATCAACAGCTTCCTGACGGACCGACAGCAGCAGGTGAGACTGGGGAGCATCTTCTCCTGATCCAGATCAATAAGTACTGGTTCCCCCCAGGGGTGTGTTCTATCCCCACTCCTCTTCTCTCTGTACACAAATGACTGCACCTCATCGGACTCGTCCATGAAACTCCTGAAGTTTGCAGATGACACCACTGTCATTGGACTGATCCAGGACGGTGATGAGTCTGCATACAGACAGCAGGTGGATCGGCTGGTACACTGGTGCGGTCAGAACTACCTGGAACTGAACCCACTCAAGACTGTGGAAATGGTGGTGGACTTTCGGAGAACACCACCCCCATACACCCCCCTCACCATCCTCAACAACACTGTATCGGCCGTGGACCACTTCAGGTTCTTAGGAACCACCATCTCTGAGGACCTGAGATGGTCTTCACACATAGACACTGTTCAGAAGAAGGTCCAGCAGAGACTGTACTTCCTGAGGCAACTCAAGAAGTTCAACCTTCCACAGGAGCTGTTGGTCATCTTCTACACTGCCATCATTCAGTCTGTCCTGTCTTCATCCATCTCAGTGTGGTTTGGTTCATCCACAAAACAGGACAGGTCCAGACTGCAACGAATATTCAGGTCTGCAGAGAGAATAATCAGAGCTGACCTTCCCTCCATCCAGGACTTATACAGGTCTAGGGTCAGGAAAAGAGCTGCTAAAATCTCTGCAGACCCCACACACCCTGCACATAAACTGTTCAGAGTTTTACCTTCAGGTGGCGCTACAGAGCACTGTTCACTAAAACCAGCCGCCACAGAGACAGTTTCTTCCTCCAGGCTGTTTCTCTGATGAACATTTAATAGAGAACAAAACAACAACATATAGATGTTGCAAATGTACCTTTTATTAGATATGTGTACATTGTAAATTATAAATATGTATATTCTGTAATACAAAACAAAACAAAAGAGCAAAGTGTACCGGAGTCAAATTCCTTGTTTGTATGAACGAACTTGGCAATAAAGCTGATTCTGATTCTGATTCTCCTCATGCCAACCTGTAGGATTTTTTATTTTATTTATCACATTTTCTTTACTCACTGTGCTGATCCTGTCTGTCTGCAATTTAGGTCTAACTCCAAGAACACTTCTTTAAATCCATCCATCCTTCATTTTTAATCAAGTGTTGCTTAATCAGACAAAGGTCTTTGATGTTACCGCATTTATTTAACCAAAAACATCTGTTATCTCTATCCACTTTAAACAAGAAAGTATACTTTCAGTTATTACAAAGACTTGCTTCTCAATCAAATAATCAAGTTCTTACTATCAGTGTTCCATTTATGTAGGTCTCACTTTGCTGCCAAAATATCTGTTGAGAATGAACAATGAACAACTGTGGGAGGCTCATACTGGGAAATTAGACATTGATTATTCAGACTTAAGTTTTTGTCTCTGGGTATTGCTTGATAGAAATAAAACCAGTTTCTGAAGGGGCCACTACTTTCCTGCTGAAAAAGGTACCTTCTGTGAGAAAATTATTTTAATTTGTGGGGCTAAGACTAATTACCAGCAATGTTTGAGTCTGTTGCAAGTGTCAAAGTAATGTCTGTGCTACTGCCAGCCTGCAGAAAGGCCCAGTAAATGACTACATTTTAACACAATTAACAAGTTTATATTTGTTTTTTTAATCTCCTATTATGGCTGGTCAATGCACATATACCAACAACGATTCCCAGGCAACTCGAATCTAGAACCTGGACAGTAGTATAACGACACTCTGCTTTTGAAGAGATGTTTTTTGAAATAAGTTTTAAACAAACCCATTTCAAAAAGCTGCTGCAAGTCTGGTCTTTATATCATTGGTAAATGGTAAATTAAATATTCAATTCCCCTTAATTGTAATACCCTGTATTCATTGGAGAACCAGGCATGCTTCAAAACCTCCAGCTCACAGTTATTATAAAGAGGCACAATACAATGGTTTTTTATATATATATATATATAAAAAAAAACATTGTATTTTTATATATATATATATATATATATATATATAAAGAGACATTATAGATTTAAACGTCTGTTATATCCAAATTGCACAATTAATTTTTATTTTTATTTATCTTATTTTTTTCCAAGTATGTGTTTATGTTTAGATCGGTACCAATAGGGAGGACTGGAGGGGATTATGTCTCAGGTGCTTCTTGCTTCCTCCATGGTGTATTCCCCTCAAAATGTCATCAGCTGCTGGAAACAGGATGCAGCAGAAAAGCGGGAGCCAGCATAGCCCTGCTAACAGTGTTATTTGTGACAGGAGAAGAATAGTTGTTCGAAATGGTATCATTTGCACTGAAACACTGCTGTTAATTAACTGTATTTACATTTTACCCTACATATTCTGACAATATTTTCATCTTTTGTTTCTTCTTTTCTCCTCATACCTGAATGTAACTTTCATGACTGGGCTTCAAAGAATCACACCACAGCAGAGGAGGATTTACCGCAGTGATGTTAGAGAAACATAAAAAATCCCAAAATATTTTAATGCGTTAAAAAAGAGGTATAAAGAAAATGAAGCTTAAAATTAGAAATAATATATGTTGCTTTATTTTGATATTCTGCATTATGTATTCCTTGGTAACAACACTAGGTTATTTATTTAAAGTGAAGTTTTTCTTCAGGCTTTTTCTGTCTCTCTTAATCTTTGCCCAGTCTGAGTACTTGTATCCAATTCAATTTTAACTGTTTGCTAAGTTGTCTATTATGTGTAGACAGTTCACTCACCTACCCAAATCATTGAATTCAAGTGTTCCAACTTTGGGTGTATACAATTCAGCACCTAGACATACAGACAGCTTCTACATACTTCGCTCACAAGACCTCAGTGAGTTCCAGGATGGTACCATGACTGGATGCCATTTGTGCTACAAGTCCAGATGTGAAATTTCCTCCCTACTAAATATGCTGTCAACTATTAGTGGTATAATAAGTGGAAATTACCTGGAACGATAGCTACTCAATCATGAAGAGTTAGTCCACATGTAATCACAGAGCAGGGTTAGCAAATGATGAGGCACATAGTGCGCAGAGGTCACCAACATTCTGCTGAAGATATAGTTTCAGACCTCCACACTTCATACTGCCTTCAAATAAGCTCAAGAAAAGTGTGTGTAGAGAGCTTAATACAATACATTTCTATGGCTGAGCAGCTGCATCCAAGCCTAACATGATCACTGTACTCCAAAGTCTAAAATCAACCTTTGTAATTCTTTTCCCTCCACAGATTTCCATACCTTTTTAAAGAAGGCACATAGAAGTATTACATATGTACAAGACCCTACTTAGAAGCAAAATATGACAGAAATAATTGGATGGCTCAAGACTTTTGCACATTGACACATTGACTGGAATGTGTTTTTGATTTAATAATTTTCTGGTGTTATAAAGAGGAAGAAACACAACAGGTTGAAAGATGCATAAAGGGCAGAAATGTCTACTTTGTTTTTGCCAAACCATGGCCTTGTGTACAGCACATGCAGCCTTGTCACTGTGAGGAAAACAAGTGATCCCATAAGACATAAATCAGAACACTTGGCCTGTTATGCTGTCTCTTACAGTACAGTTATGTTTCCCCACTAGCTTTTCATAAACATGTACCCTAAGCATGTGAACAAAACTAAGCTTTTAAGGAGAGTTAGAGTGGCTTGCGAAAGCATTCTTCCCCCTTTAATTTTCCACATTTTATATGTTACAGCCAGAAATGTCAATGTATTTTATTTGGATTATATTTTATTGACCAGCGTGAAGTTACCACTGTTGCCTTGCACCAAGAGAATCATGGATTCAAATCTGGAGCTTTTCTGCAAGGGGTTAACATGTTCTCCTCATGCATATGCAGGTTCTCTCTGACTACTCTAGGTTCCTCCCACAGTTCAGAAACATGAATCTTAGGTTAGATGGTCTGAAATGATCTTAGATGTCAGTTTGTGTGTGCAGGTTGCTTCTCTTGTGTGTTTCTGTGTTGCCCTCTGATGGACCTGCCTAGAGTGACCCTGCCTTTCACCCTCTGACCCCCAGAGACAGACACAAGTCCCTTTCGCAACCCTGCAAGGATTTAGCGGGTATAGAAAATGTTATGAAGAGATGGATGAAACACAAATGCACACGTAATTGTGAAGTAACAGAGAAAGATTACATGATTATCAGTTTCTTTAACATTTAAACATCTGAAAATAGTGACATGCATTTCTATTAATCCCTCTAAGTCCATGCTTTTAGAACCATGTCACATCACGTCACCTGAGTGGCAACAGCCATCTTTGACATTACTGACCGTAAATCCACTCAAAACAAACCAAGGGGACATTTTAAGGTTCCCTTTAACAACTTGCACCCATACTGAGTGCATGAGGGTATGTTTGCATTGGCAAGTCTGCATGTGGAATACTGGAAATGGAATGACCTGGTTGCTTCCTGAACTCCACTGAGGCATCATCAAAGAAATGCGTGATGAAATCTTGGGGGAATCATAAAAAGATAACATCACTCCTGAAATTGATAAGGGCATGAGGAAGGAAATCCCATGAGGTCATACTCTGGGAAAACCTTCTCACTTCAGGAGGACTGCTGGTTCAAAGTATTATAAACATGACAACAGCTTTGCTTTGTGCCTTAGTTTTTTTGATATGTGTTTTCTGTTGCCTAGCCTACTTTGACACAGACTTCAGTATTGGGTTAAGATTATATATTTTTACGCAACTAGTCAACAGTTTGGACACACCTTTTTTCTTAGTTTAATTACTTTCTACATAGTGAAAACATCAGAACTTTGAAGCAAAAGTATATAACAAAAAACATCTTATATTTTAGATTCTTCAGAATAGACTTTGCTTCAATTAATGCTTTGCACACTCTCTGCGAAAGTTGAGACAGTGGTCAGCTGACACTGACCGACTCTGTCCTCATCTGTCAGGCCTTCATTATGCCCATGATAATATTGCATGTGACGACTGTAGATACAAGCAGAAGCCACCTTTGTGATGAAATCACACATAGATAATGCACTTCTCTTGTTTTATTGCAATTCTCATTTCTTTCTTCTTTTTTTCCTACTAAAATTGGTTTGACATTTTGGATCAAGATTGGGGAAATGGGTTGAAACACAGAAACTCTGATCAGACATCTGACCTGTGTCATAGACGGAAGAAAAACAATCTTTCAGCTGCAGTGTGAGATCTGATCTGATCCTTGTACGCTGGCTCTGACTTCCCCACCGTCAGCACTGACACTGATAAATATAGTCATTACAGTAACCGTTAGGATGACGTGACATGTCAGAGTGTTGCTGGGACTGCTGATGAATCTGTGGCTTGTCTGTTTCTATTTATCTACTCTGACTTTCACTGCAAGCTCTACGAGGCCAAGCTCATGTGACTATGACCTGTTATCCTTTCCTCTCATCTGCACATAGGTCCATTTCTAGGATTTTCTGAAATTAGCATTTACTATACGGTACTGAAATGAAAAGATTTAGTCATGTTTCTGTAGTGTCTTGCAAACTGATACATATTCCTTGAACTTTTTCACATTCTGTCACTTTACAACAACAAAGGTAAGTGTATTTTATTAGGATTTTATTTCTTACAACCATAAAATTGCAAAACAGCGGCCTGTAATTGCATTTGTGCCTCTTTACGTGTTACATTAAAACTGAGTGCCACCAAAAAAAGTCTCTCTTGTTGTGCAAGGCTGGTAGGAGCTCTTCACCAAAGACAAATCATGAGAATACCAGAGGAAACCTGCAAAAAGCTGGTCAGCAAATAGAATGGTTTGACTGCTGTGCTGCCAGCAAAGAGTTGAGTTTCTAAACCTACATCAGCAGTAAGTCCAGGTTATGTCCTGTGATGATACTCTGTTTTATCAGTGCTTATAGCAAATTAGGTATTGTAATATATTCATCTACAGCCTTTAAGAATTCATCTGACAATAGTACCGAAACACTTAATGCAGACATGGCTACAAAATAAGACAGAAAAGTTACTGGACTGGTCTTTCTGCACACAGGTGTGAACAATCAGCGTTGATGAATTTAAACTGTAATACAGTTTTAAAATAAGGACTGCTGCAAATACCCCTTTCTAATGCACACTCTGTGAATTGTAAGACTGTTTTCTAGAGCTCTTTCTTTTAGGATGAGAAGCCTCTTTCTCTACACATAACCCATATCTATCATCTTTCTGCTGGTCTCTGGCCTTTGAGTGCAGGTTTGCAAGTGTAGCTGCCTGTGTGGTAAGACATGAGACTGCTGTTTTATCAACACAGGGTCTGTTATTACTTCCAGTATTTTGCTCTGCCGCAGTCGTGCTTACATATTTACAGTGTTAACACAGTGAGCCCAACTATAAGTCACATTTTGCACCAGAACCTTCTTTTAGGTCTGGTGAGATTGAATAAGTTAACTCACCCAAACTTACTTTGGCAGATAAAGCAGCAGCTGTCCAACACTGACATTGTTGTAGCTGGATTCTGTCCAACATGGATGAGAACTCAAAAAACCACTTGGCAATGTCATATATGTTGACAAAAACAGACGAACGCTAACAACAAAGAACTTTGTGAATTTAAAAGTTTACAATTTGTCAGGACATTTGAGTCTCACAGTCTACTTTGTAAAACTTTGCTTCAGTCCACTTTTTCTTTTTAATACAGTGCCTTTTGAAAGGCACTGTATTAAACAAAATAGGAAAAAACCTTGAATGTTTTCCTATTTTGTCATGTTTGTAGCATTAAGATACACAGAAGAACTGAAAATGAACATATTTATACACAGATTTAAACACTTCAACAATTTGGCCTAGACTGTAAAAAAGTATTCAGGTGACGTTAGATTCAAGAGAACCTGTTAATTCAACAGACTGCTCTTGAGAATCTCCAAACAGATTTTTTAATGAGCTGTTATGATAAATCGTTTAAAATATTTAGTAAAGTCTACATAAATGCATGTGAATACAGTCAAAAGTAATGTTCTTTAAAGGAATGTTTCCTCTATTTCAGACTGTGACATTTTTATTTAGGAATGTTTTGAAATAATTTGGTTAGAAAGCATACGAAGTCCTGTTGAAAGTTTGCAGGGGACACATCAAACATGCGGAAGAACTTCGTCTGGTCAAACGAGACCAAAATTGAACTTTTTTTATGTACTTGCAAAACACTATGTAACTAACGCCGCATATCACTCAGAAACACACCATCTCCACCATTTAATATAGTGGTGTCAGGATCATGCTGTGAGACGCTTTTCTTTAGCAGGGCTGGGGGAGCTTTTCTGAATTGATGGGAAGAGATTAAATGTGCTAAATACAGGGCTGAAATGGGGGTAATTAATTACTATTTGGTGTACTTGAGCTGCAATAAATCTGTTGATAGAAGTAGACTAAGGCCAACTACAAGGACAGCTATCTGAAAAGGTTATAATTAAATATGACTTCTCATAGTCTAAAGGCCTCCATTTTAAAACTTTGGACCAGTCCCATTTTCTCTTTAATTTCTCTGCCTACTGTATTTATCTTGGATTATGTGTGTCTGCTGCATATCCTTTAAATCCTGCGTAGCCTGTGGACACACTTAGATGTTGTCTTGTCATGTGTTTATTCTGAGGGGCTTACTATTACGGAGGCTGGATCCCTGACTGAGAGGAGGGGAGGGCGGTAGGAGGGCCCTGGCAAACACATGGTGTGGAAAGGGAAAAAGGGTGGGTAGTGAGCTGGTATAAAAGAGAAAGCTGGAGCTGTTTGTGACATTCGCTCCAGCAAACCGACACTGGCACATACAAATGAGGGACAGCCAGCTCCAAAGCTGAAACACACTGACGGGGAAGAGTAGACACTGGCAACAATTGCTTGAAAGTTGTTTTATTCTTCAAGACTGATTTTCTTTAGTCTACCTAGCCTTGGAGGTTTGTACTTACGTTGTTTGCCTTGGTTTTCAGATCAACTCTCACTTTCTTGCTTCTGAGATTGAGACTTTTTTCCTTTTTCTAGGACAAGGCTCTCAAAAGAACAATCAAAGACAACATTGAGTCTGCAGGGAAGAGCAACATCTTCCTCTGACTATACAACATTTTATTTAAAGTGAATTTCATTTCATTTGGTCGCTGTTTCACCATGACTGCTGTTCGTCAGATGCCAGCCGAGACCTCTGGTTTCCATGTCCTCTCAGCCCACCTGATGGCCACTGCTATGGAGGAGTTCCCCCAGCAACTGCCTGTGCCCAAGGGCCCAGCAAAGGGCAAGAGTCGCTCCCGCCGACCTCGGGAGGCCCGCTTTAAAACCCAGCCTGTCACATTTGCTGAGATTGCAGAAGTAGAAGAAGAAGGTTCTTCCCCGCTGGAAGAGGAGAGGGCACGTCGCTCCTTTCTACAGTCCTTGGAGAACCTGCGGAGGAGCACGCAGACCCTTTACTGCTCAGCGGCTACCAATCGTACCCCCACACCCACACAGGCCAGCCTGGACTCCAGTGACTCCGACTCCACCCAGTGAGGGCTTCTGTGTGCGTGTCTTCTGGTTCTAATATTCCTTTATGGGACTTCAGATGGAGGCCAACTAGACTAAACCAAACTGGTTCAGTCCTGCCTTTATGTTTAAGCTACTGCTGCCATGCAAAGTCTGCATTTAGTTCACTAACATGTTGGCACACTGCTTGAAGATGCACATCATACATATCTGTAAAGATCTCTACCACAGGCTGGTATAACGGCTGTACAGATATTAATAGAGGTAGCAAATAATGCGATGTTCAGCACATTGTCTTCAAATGAATTCCTTTTCTACTCTAGTTGTTTAGGACAAATCTGAAACATGAAAGATATTTTTCCATTTTGAAGCTGTAGAATATATTTCAGTCAAGTTTTCTCTAATTGAGGAGTTATCATAGAAAGGAGGGTTTAAAATGTTAACATTGTGATTGAATTGTCTGTAAATACACCGACAAACCAAAATGTTCTGCAGCAAGAGTTTTCCTGACTGTGCCTGAAACTGTAGAGGACCATCAGAGAGCTCTTCTCCAGAGTCTCAATGTTTTTTTTTCCAGCTTCACAGTCAGTGGAGTAAGTGCTGTAGCTTCTATTTCTGACCAGAAATTACTTTTCTACCTTTCTAGATGCACTTATTTATTTTTGTTTTTTTTCTGCATAACTAAGTACAATTCTAGAGGTAAACATTTTCCTGTCTCTGAACTCTGGTCACTTTGACATTCATACAAAGAATAACCTTTATATTTTGTGATTTTATCACTTTTTATGTATATATATATATATATATATATATATATATATACATATAATTGTTTATGTACTTCAATAAATATTTTCAAGGATACTGAGTCATTTCCCGTTTCCTTTCAGTTTGACTTTGAGAGCTGTAAAAAGACTACTAGAATCTAACACAACTGTCAGGCTTAGTGCAACAAAGGAACCCCAAATGCAGACTAGCAGGCAGCATGACGGTAAGTGAAAAAGGATTTAATAAACAAAAAACTCACTCATAGGAAGAGGCAGGAACAAAACATTAAATGAGCAGGTAAGACAGGCATGGCATGATCCAAAAAACTAGACATGAGCATGATCGAGGCAATGTTTCCACGCCGAATGACAGAACAGGTGTGTATTTATGAAGTGTGACCAGGAGAAACAAGTAGACAGATTAACTAGGTGCAGGTGAACCGAATAAAGTTGATTGACAGGACAAAACGTGGCTTGAGCAGAACGGAAATGCAACGATACAAACTAATAAATGGTAAATGTACTGAACTTATATAGCGCTTTTCCAGTCATACAGACCGCTCACAGCACTTTACACTAGAGCCACATTCACCCAATTGTACTCACTAACGCTCACACATTCATACACCAATACACAGATCGGTAGGCAACTTGAGGTTAAGTGTCTTGCCCAGGGGCACATCGACATATGGCAGGAGGAAGCTGGAATCCAACCCACAACCTTCTGATTGCAAGACAACTACTCTTCCTACTGAGCCACAGTCGCCTAGTTGTAATAGAAATACAACTAGAAAAACATGAAACTAAAGCATAACCAGGAAAATAATAAACAGAAGAATGATTCAAAACCTTAACTGTGAAACAGACCAACAAAACCCAAAAAAGCCCACAAATCATAAAAACTGGAGTAAACAGTAATAACCCATAGATCAGGCTTTTAAACATAGTTTACAAATTTTCAACAGGTTGAGTTTGGGCCTTCTTTCTTGGTCTGCTCCCTCTCAGTTCACATTGATGTGAAAGTAGCTTCACTGTGAATTTTATGACTGGGGTTCCAGGGGGTTACAGTTCATCATTGGCTTGAGCCTTGTGGATTCCTCTGTTGTTCCTAAATATGCATACTCATTTCATTTCATGTGAGGTTGACAGTTTGGGTCAGACAATTGAAACTTGGACAGAAATGAGTGTTCTGACAAGAAAGTTATCACCAACACACACCAAGACCAGAATGAGTAAGGGAGGCAGACAAGAAAGCCCTGATCATAGCCAGATTGAGACCGTTCCATGGCATGAAGCTAGTCATTTGGTCACTTTAAATGATCAACAGCAATTCTACCATGAAGGGTGGTCTGTTGAAGGTGCAATTTTCAAAGGATTGCTGAATGAAACATTATACTTTTCGAGTCTATATGAATAATTCTCATCATGGGTGGTTTAGAAAGAAAAAATAAATAAATAAATAAATATATATTAAAACTTCTGCAAGTGTATTTTATTAATCATTCCACAATAAGTAAGAAGAATGGTTCAAAGTAATTGTTAAAGCCAAAATAACATGACATTCCTGTCCATGAAGAGCTTATGTAAACTTATGGCAACCTCAGCTTTATCTGCCCATTCATCTTCAGTGTTTTGTTATATAAGGGTGATCACTGACCCCTGTGCAAACACTCAGTACTTGACCTATTTCTGCTGCTTGGCTGGTGACGCACTTTTGGTAATGTCAGGTTTTCATCAGTGAACTCAGCCACAACACAATTCAGTCTGCTAGAACATGGACCCAACTACAGAGTTTCTCCAGCTCCTCTCCTGTTCTTAATAACCCTTTTTCTTAATCCTCGTGGTGACAAGTAAAGTATGTAAGCTCCCATCCAAGTGCAACTCAGCAGGAAAAAGCTAAAGGAGACAACGCTTTAGGGATTTGCTAATGTAAACTCTTAAGTTAAGTACATCTTTTTTTAGGAGTCCAACAACGCTACTCATTTATTTTTTGTAAAGAAGGCCTTTCTCACAGAATAAAATGGAGAAGGCATTTGATTTTATCCTTGATAGAGCAAGCAATACAAATTATCTTAAAAGGTATGACAACCTCTGCTGCTGTGTTTCACAGTGCACACCTATACTTCTTTCAAGACCACTCCTTCCAGTTAGTGGGCCAGGTGGACAAAGACCAGATGGCATCCCGTGAAAGTTCTCCACACTTTGTGCTGGAGGGTGGGACCACTGAAAAAAGAATCAGATAAAATCCTGATGATTCTTGAGTGTTAAGTTTGGTTTGCAGTTGTGTTCTCACCATTTGCCTTTTGTTTATTATTTTCTATATGGTCTTACTGTATATAGTTTTTTCCTATGTGTTCATTAATGCCAGTAAGGTGTTGCCATATTGTTACTCTTTTGTGCTTCTTTCTGTGTTCTGTTCCCTGTACATTTTATTTTATTCCCATTAGCTTAGGTTAGTATTTTTCAATTCCCCTTGGTTTAGTGGTTCTTTGTATCCTAGTTTAGCTCCTCTGTGTTAATTAGTCTCCCTATGTCATAGTTTTTAAGGCCGACTTGACCCACATGCAGAGGACACTCAGACAGAGAAGAATAAATTTAAAGTTTTTATTTCTTTTCAATCTCAGGAACGAGGTGAGCAGAGTGATCAGGAGTCAGGCTGTAAAAGAAGAACAGAGGTGAGCGGAGGAACAGATTGGATAATTCAAGTAAAGATCTATGCTCACTTTTCAGGAGGTGATCGATCCGCCAGGGGGAAAGAGCCGGTTCAAGTCTGGGGTGTGAGCCTGCATGGAAACGGATGGAGCGCTCTGATGTTCCAGGTAGCAAGGTGGGTGGACTGGTTGCAGCAGATTCCAATCTTGACAGGAGGTGAGTTCAGGAGGGGAAAACCCAGCTTGGTGTGAACAGCCTATGACGAAGGGAAGAGACAGATAGTTAATCAAGGCTCAAAAAAACAAGTGGAGCTTCCAGAATTCAGAAGATGCTGGCCAGGTAAACACTACCATGGTAGGCAAAACACTCAGGCGTAGAGAAGCCAGCGAACCACCCTCATATAGTCCTCCAGCTGATGAAGCAACGACGTACACCTGTCAAAACTCTGGTCTGCAGCTCCAGCGCCTCTTAGGGGTGAGAGAACATTAGTAGCAGGCAAGTTGACCAACAGACTGTGACACTACCTCCCCCTCAACGACTGCCACTCGGCGATCTTGAAGATCCGGCCTGGGAGTCCCAGTAGTCCCGGACGAGCGTCGGGTCCAGGATGAAGGATCGTGGGACCCTCCCAGTCAACGAGGTACTGCCATCCTCGGCCCCGTCGACGGGAGGCCACAATCCGGCGGACCGAATAGGCTGGGTGGCTCCGGAAGTCCCGGGGCGCTGGCGGAGGCACAGCTGGGGGGCAAAGTGTGCTGGTCTGGACCGGCTTAATTTGGGAGACGTGAAAAACCGGATGAATCCGGAAACTGGCAGGCAAACGAAGTCGAACTGAGGCAGACCCAACCAGGGACTCGATAGAGTAAGGACCGATGAACCTGGGAGATAGTTTTCAGGAGAGGGACTTGAGAGGGACGTCCTGTGTGGAGAGCCACACCTGCTGACCCGGATGGTAGGTCGGGGCCGAGACGCGGCGCCTGTTGGCGTAACACTTGTTCTGAGCTGCCGTCCGATGCAGCGCCTTTGTAGCTGCGGTCCAGATGCGCTTGCTCCTGCGGATGTGTCGACGCGCAGACGTCACCGTGATTTCCCTCTCATCGGACGGAAACTGGGGCGGTTGATAACCCAGGGAGACCTCAAACGGGGTAAATCCAGTTGCTGCTGAGACGTGCGAGTTATGCGAGTACTCAACCCAAGACAGGTGAGTGCTCCACTTGACGGGGTCGGAGGATGCAACACAATGGAGCGCCGCCTCCAGCTCTTGGTTGAGCCTCTCTACCTGCCCGTTGGTTTGAGGGTGGAAACCGGAAGTCAGAGAAACCTTCGCCCCCAGAGCCGTGCAGAACTCCTTCCAGAGCCGGGCGGTGAACTGGGGTCCCCGATCTGACAGTATGTCCTGGGGTATTCCATGGAGCCGGAATACATGTTTTACCAAGAGCTGTGCAGTCCGGAGGGCTGATGGCAATCTCCTAAGAGGAATCAGATGACAGGCTTTAGAAAACCTGTCCACAATAGTCATAATGGCTGTCATACCGCGAGAAGATGGTAATCCTGTGACAAAGTCTACTGCAATGTGGGACCAAGGGCGGAGAGGTACAGCAAGCGGTTGCAGGAGGCCTGCGGGTGGTTGGCTCGACGTCTTGTTCCGTGCACATACTGGGCAGGCAGATACAAATTCTTTGACATCACGATGCAGTGTGGGCCACCAGAATCGCCTGGCAACAGCTGCGATAGTTCAACTGGCCCCTGGGTGAATGGCAATTCTTGAAGAGTGGAACCAGGCAATCAACCGGCCCCGAACTGCTGCAGGAACGAACATGCGGTTAGGCGGACCGGTCCCCGGGCCCGGGTCAGCGAGGAGGGCCTGTCGCACGCAGTCCTCTATCTCCCAAGTTATGGCTCCTACGGTGCAGCATGGGGGCAGTATGGGTGCTGCCTTTTTCTCAGAGTCGTCAGAAGTGAATTGCCGAGACAGAGCATCGGGCTTAACGTTCTTAGTGCCAGGTCTGTAAGAAATTAACAGCTTAAATCGAGGAGAAAAAAAAAGAAACCAACGTGACTGACGGGGATTTAAACATTTGGCTGACTGGATATATGACAGGTTCTTATGATCGGTCCAAACCAGCACAGGCAACTCAGACCTCTCCAGTCAATGCCGCCACTCCTCCAAGGCGAGTTTAATGGCCAGCAGCTCCTTGTCCCCAACATCATAATTCCTCTCTGCAGGCCCCAGGCGACGGGAGAAAAAGGCACAGGGGTGAAGCTTGCCATCCTGGCTCTGACGCTGGGAGAGCACCGCTCCCACCCCAGTGTCAGAAGCATCCACTTCCGAGGTGAATTGCACTCCAGGATCAGGATGAATGAGCACCAGCGCTTGAGCGAACTTGTTCTTCAGCAGGCTGAAAGCTGCTTCAGCTTCGGGAGACCAGGTGAAGGGTACTCTGATGAATGTTAATGCTGTCAGAGGGCTGGCGATGCGGCTGTAGTTCTGGATAAACCTCCTATAGAAATTAGCGAACCACAAAAAGCGCTGCAACTGCTTTCAAGTGGTTGGGGTTGGCCAGTTCTCCACAGCCTTCACCTTGTCTGGATCAGCGCGAACCTGCCCACCTTCAAGGATAAAACCTAAAAAGCTGATGAAAGTTTGGTGGAAGTGGCACTTCTCCGCCTTAACGAATAGTTGGTTTTCCAGGAGGCGCTGCAGGACCAAGCGTACATGATGGCGGTGCTCTTCAACAGTTCTGGAAAAAATCAAGATGTCGTCCAGATATACAAAAACAAATACATCCAAAAAATCTCTTAAGACGTCATTTACAAGAGTCTGAAAAACTGCAGGTGCGTTGCACAATCCAAACGGCATCACCAAATATTCAAAGTGCCCGAGAGGTGTCTTGAACGCCGTCTTCTACTCATCCCCCCGGCGGATCCTAACTAAATGATATGCGTTTCTAAGGTCGAGCTTGGTAAAGATAATCGCCCCATGAACAGGCTCAAAAGCCACTGAGAGAAGAGGTAATGGGTACCTTTTTTGAACTGTAATGGCGTTAAGCCCCCTATAGTCGATGCAGGGGCGTAGGGAGCCATCCTTTTTACCGACAAAGAAAAAACCCGCACCGAGCGAGGAGGATGGCAGAATGATGCCGGCTGTGAGCGATTCTCCAATATATTTCTCCATTGCCCCCCTCTTGAGCCAGGAGATCTTATATAACCGGCCAATCGTTGACCCTGTTTCTGTCCTTGGATTATTGAGCCTGGAGTCACTTCTTACCTGTGCTGTGCCTCTCTCCGCCTGAGATGTTCAGGGGAGACTCAGACCAGTGTCGAGCTTTTCTAACTCAGTGTGAAATTAATTTTGAGCTTCAGCCGTCATCCTTTCCCACTGAACGTTCCAAGGTGGCATTTGTTATATCTCTGCTGGCAGGAAGGGCGAAGCAGTGGGGGACTGCTGAATGGCAAAACAGGTCTGCATCTTGTACCTTCTATGAAACTTTTTCCAAGGAACTCATTCGAGTTTTTAACCCTGTTCTTCCAAGTCGTGAGGCCGCAAGAGGATTATTGTCCCTCAAACAGGGTGATCAGTCTGTCTCGTCCTATATAATTGACTTTCATTTGTTGGCCGCAGAGAGCCGTTGGAATGAGGCAGCACAGATGGATGCATTCATGAAAGGATTAAACGAAGACATCAAGGATGAGTTAGCGACCTGTGACTATCCCTCTTCCCTGAAGCAACTCGAGGATTTGGCTGCTCGCATTGATATTCGGCTGGCAGAGAGAAGGAGGGAGAAGCGCCATGAGAAGGGTCGCTCATCATTACCTCAGGTTTCTGCACACCAGTATGAGAGAAGGAGCCGGTCACCTCTCACTGAGGAAAATGAGGATTGTGAGCCCATGCAGTTGGGCAGAACCAAGATTACCCCTGAGGAGAAAGATCGTCAGAGAAGATTCAAGCTCTGTTTTTATTGTGGAGAGAAGGGACATTTAGCACTCAGGTGTCCACTAAAAGGACAGGCTCAGCAGAGGAAGGGAGGTCTCTACTGAGCCGAAGTCAGCTAACTGCCTCCTCCTCCTTGTTTTCTGTTCATTTTCGAACCTCTTCCATGTCTCTCCAGGGGGCCGTGTTTATTGATTCAGGAGCAGACACTGAATACATGGATGAAGCATTCGCCATTAAAAACAACATAAAGCTCATTCCGTCAGCTGACACACGTAAAGTGCTAGCATTGGATGGTCACAGCATGAACAATTCACACCTCAGGACGAAGGAGATTACCTTAACAGTTGGAGGTAATCATCAAGAGAATGTAACCTTCATGATCATAAATTCACCTGAACTTCCTGTTGTCCTAGGGGCCTCCTGGTTGCAGAAACACAACCCTCACATTGACTGGAAGAGAAAAGAAGTTCTGGGTTGGTCTGAGTCATGTTCCGCTGACTGCCTTTTGTCTGCTGCTACAGAGGTCATTGTGGAGAATGAGGTTGAGGAGACCTATCCGGATTTATCCAAGGTACCGCGAGAATACCATGATCTAAAGGAAGTATTTAATAAGATTAAGGCCAAGAACGCTCTGGCTCATGCTGTTCATTTGGCTCGTCATGACTGTGATCTGCTCAGAGAGCAGTATGAGGAGGAGCAGGAGGCCAAAGCTGAGCTGCAGCCCGCTATGTCCAAGGCTAACAGTGAGGTGGCTCAGTGGAGAACCATATATGAAACTGATGCCATTCAGCGCACTGAGGAGCTCGAGGAGGCCAAGAAAAAGCTTGCCCAGCGTCTTCAGGATGCGGAAGAGTCCATCGAGGCCATGAATGTGAAATGTGCCTCTCTGGAGAAGACCAAACAGAGGCTACAGGGTGAAGTGGAGGTCTTGATGATTGACGTGGAGAGAGCTAATGCTCTGGCTGCAAACCTGGACAAGAAGCAGAGGAACTTTGACAAGGTTCTTGCAGAGTGGAAGCAGAAGTATGAAGAGAGTCAGGTCGAGCTGGAAGGAGCTCTGAAGGAGGCGCATGCTTTGAACACAGAGATGTTCAAAATGAAAAACTCCTATGAAGAAGCTCTGGACCACCTGGAGACCCTGAAGAGGGAGAACAAGAACCTGCAACAGGAAATAAGTGATTTGACTGAGCATATTAGTGAAACAGGAAAGACAATTCATGAACTGGAGAAGGGTAAGAAAACTGCAGAGAATGAGGTCAGGAGCAGGAACGATGCCCTAAGGTGCCAAAGAATATGGAGAAAGACCAGGAGGTCGATGATCAGAATGTCACTGGTTCAGTCGAGAACGGCCAACCGGAGATGGACCCCTGCCCCTAAGTACCAGGTGGGGCAGAAAGTTTGGCTCTCCGCCAAGAACCTACCATTAAGGGTAGAATCCCGGAAGTTGGCACCCCGATTTGTTGGACCTTTCCCAATCTCCAAGATCATCGACCCTGTCGCTGTACGACTGAGATTACCCAACTCCATGAGGATTCACCCCACGTTCCACGTTTCTCAGGTCAAGCCCTTCGTGGAGCCCCAAGATTTGGACCAAGCAGACTATTGCTCTTGGTGGATCCAGCAGCAGCTGGAGGAGGCTAAGAACTTATCCGTTAATGTAAAGATCCTGCCTTCTCCACTGCTGTTGTAGGAGATGGGGCATAGTGTTTGGGGATCTAAGCTGGTGTCGGCACCACCTCCAGCGTCCGCTTCTTCAGTGCCATCCTGTGGTCTGCAGCAGAGGGTTGTTTCTGCAGCAGAGCCTGCTCCTCATCTCCTGAGAGCAGTAGAATCAGCTTCTCCCCTCCTCATAGCACCAGATCCTGCTCCCGGCCTCAATCTGCTACTACCTCTGTGCAGTAGAGTCCTGGCCTCTCCTCAGTGCTCCAGAACCCAGGCTGCTTCCATCTCACAAACTGCACCCCCAGCGTCCCCCAAGCAATTTGCAACATACAGCGGCTTCCACGTCCTCATCCGCAGGATTAGCATCAGAGCCTTTCACTATGTACTTAGGAAGTACAGTGCATCATTGGATAATAATTTACCACAGAAACTGGGCAACATGTAAAAAATGTTAAAGCTGCATCAACAAAAGATGAGGAACTGCTGGCATTTAATCGTCGTCTTACCAAATGTATGACTTTCAGTTAATAAATGTTTTATTTCTTTACTTCTATACAATACTTTGTAATTGTTTTGCATTATTCTTTTGATTTTCTGCACACACTCAATCAGTGCTTTGAGAATTTTTAAATGCTAAAATAAATGCTTATTATATCCAGATTTTGTTCAGCCATGTTTTGTTTTTTTTGACATCACTCTAGAGGTGACAGTGTTACAAAATGTCTGTAAAAACAAGTAGAAAATATCTCTAAAACAAGCCAGTCATGTGTCTTGTTTTGAATACAAACAGAAGGCAGAGGACTGGTTTGTTAGGGGAGGGAGGATTTATTTTTAGTTGGCTAAAATCAGAAAAAGTTTAAACATGAGCATTAATGAAGACTATCCCAGCTCTCTGATGTTATTAAGACCTAACTGACATCTTAGTTGGGGTACTAGAGTGATGTCCTCATACAGAACCATCAACATGACTAATATCTGGTACAATGTTTTCTCTGGAACAAAAGTCCTCTCGACCACGTAGGAAAGCATCTGCTCTGTGGTTCCACCCACAGCCTGGGGAACATTATGGTAAGCAACTTGTTCTTGATGTTTTTCTCCTGTTCTAACTGCATTTTTATGATTCTGTTGACATTTATGGCTGAGGCTGGGTCCTGGATAATTCTCTGGTGTATTTTCAATCCAAACGTTTTATGAAAAAATGTTCGGTAGTATTTTGAGATTTAGAAGATATCAAATAAGAATGAAAAGCAACAGGAAAACTAAGTTTTGAGATAAAATCAAGAAAGAACTCACAGCTAATAATAATGATATAATATTTTAAGCTAGAATTAAATGGCACTTGATAGGAAAAGAAATTCAGAAAAATTCAGGAATTTATTGTTTTGAATAAAATCAACAAAAAGACAGTTATTTGTACCCATTATCAATTCTTTAAAAATAAACACGGCTGAATCGTTTTTTAGATTTGTAATGTGTATTTTTTTCAGTTTTGTAAGTGAACTTTTCAGGAACAAACATTCCAGGTTGATATCAGCATGAGAAAAAAAAATGATTCAATTCATTGCATCATCACCTCTAAAATACCAGCACATAAAAAAAGAAAATCTGGTGAGCTCCACCAGAAAACCAAAAACGAGCCCTAATTGAATCTTTTAGCAGAAGTATTATCCTGAATATACAAATAAACACAGAAATGGCGCCAAAGATGCAAACTCAGCCTTTGCACATCAGATTTCCCAAACCTAAATCCAATAAAATAAAATAAAAAACCATTGCAGCTGAGGAAAGGAAAGCATACCAAAGGACCAAGGACTCTGGATGAGCTACAGAGATTGCACAAAGGGAACGGGTCAAAGTGTCGACGACAGAGGCACAGGCAGTTTCACCACCTGTGACTTAGCTTTCAACAATAAGTTATTAACATAGGATTTTTCCCCACTGAATAGATGCACTCAAATTAAAAGTTGGGAGTTTCTCAAATTTGACAGTGATATTTTGCAACTTTAATAAAACATGTTATTTTAGGCTTTTTATACATCTTTTACAGGACTTTCAATAAATGCCACTGCCACTGTATATATGATAATAGTAGTGTTACACACTGGGCAAATACAACTGTGCATGCACTTCTTTAAACTGTTTTTGGCTGTCCAATGAATTTTTAGTATTTCCTGTGGAGCAAGGTGAGATATTTATGTTCCTGGTAGAATTGAGTCTTTCCAATTTTATATTAATTTTGCAAATTTTTCCAGCTCTGTGGATCTATAAATGAGAAAATGGATAGTCATGTAGTATTATCTTGTCCAATAGTATTCGTACAGGGAGTCATGAACTACTATAACTTGAAATTACAGTATTTTATTAAATATTACACTATGTTTTTTTCTGTATTTAAGATTGGATCTGTTTTGTTAGTTTTAATCTAACATTAATGTTTAAAGATTTGCTCTATACACACACTTGGTACAAATGGACTTTAATACAAAATGTACTTTAACTGAGTTCAATTCTGTTCAGTTCAATTCAGAGCAGTTTAATTAATTCAATTATGAATCTAATCTAATCTTGACAGAAAATAATCTCTAGGCACCTTACATAAAATCTAAATGCATGAATTCACTTCATTTCACTGAGGCACATGTTCATATTCAGTCCAATTCAAGCCAAGTGAACTGCTGATCAGCACAAGTGACTAAGCTCAATTATTATAAAAAACAGTGAGTAGAATGAAACCATCAGACTGTAAAAACCATCAGACCGCATCGCTGTAATTCCTCATTCTGATGAAGCACAAAGCAACAGTAGAGAGAAATCGGGATGAGGATTGGTGGTCTTCTGTCTTGACTGGCTCAGGTGGAATTAGAAATGTCAAACTAAACTATACTGCCAATATCTCTCTGACTGATAAAAGCTGTAAAACTATTTCAGCATTTTCTTCATTATAAAGCACATTGAGCAGTTTCTACATATTTCTGTCCCCAAAACTATACTCCCAAGCTACAGAAAAAACTACATACATCTGTTAAGCTTCATCTGCTCAGCTTCATTTTTAATTTATTTATCTCTCCCAGGTGGTGCAGAGTTGTAGTGACCATAAATGCAAAGCAAAGGTATCAGTTCTCTGTTTTTCTTTGTTCCACTGGTTTGTCTTTCTGCCTCAAGGAACGTGAGGCTGACTAAGCACATTAAAGAATGTGCTTAAAGACGTTTTAAACTGAGTTGTTTCTTTTAGATTTTGTTCAGAGAAGTTTCCTGGTTTCCAAGATTTTAACAAGGACAGCTGCAGTGACATCTGCTGCTACTTAACTACAAGCTGAAGACCAGCCATCTAATCATATGACTTTATTTATTAGCAAACAAAGATTTTGCAAGGTCTCCACTATTTTAACACAAACATGGTGACACAATGTGCGTCAAACGTCTGTGAAATACGTTCTAATTTTGTGTTAGAAACTGTAAAATCCAAATAGCCGAAGTGTCACTGAAAAGCCCTGAAAAATTTCCAGACCTCATCATTGCTGCCTTGCTATGAATGACTGGGAATTTTTTCCCCATTTTAGGCAATGCACTGCAAAAAGAGAGAGGATGCCAAGCTCTCTTTCTCACTGTTTCACTCAGTCCAGCATAGTAGATAACTGATGATACAAAAAAGAAAACTATTTTAGCCGTATTGCCATGTTTAAATTTGTCTTTTACTTTAAATATTTACTTTAAAATAAAATATTACAGGTATTATTGTGTTTGATTTAGTTTATCAGCTTGCTTCATTTTTACTTGACCCAATGGTTTGAATAACTATGTTAAATGTGTGCTCTGTGGTTGGCCAAGCATCCTTATGAGAGGTCCAAATGTTTACATCTTTACAGTAGGCTTTTAATCGTGTATTTTAACCATTGTTGTCCAGGGTGGAAAGATGGCACAATAAACATAGGCCAAATTTATACATACAGCCTCAAATATACATACATACACAAGTCACGAGAAAGCTGGTGCCTATCTCCAGCAGTCTACGGGTGAGAGGCGCGGTACACTCTGGACAGGTTGCCAGTCCATCGCAGGGCAACACACAAACAACCAAGCACACACTCATTCATACACCTAAGGGCAATTTAGAGTTACCAATTAACCTAACAGGCATGTCTTTGGACTGTGGGAGGAAGCTGGAGTACCTGGTGAGAACCCACGCATGCACAGGGAGAACATGCCGACTCCATGCAGAAAGACCCCCGGCAGGGAATCAAACCCAGGACTTTCTTGCTGCAAGGCAACAGTGCTACCAACTGCGCCACCGTGCAGCCCTACATATATACAGAATCAGTGGCATTTAAAGCTGCCTTTATAGCCTCAACGAGCTTCTGGCAGAATTCTGGCTGGATGTTTAAACACCTTTTTGGTCAGAACTGGTAGAATATATTTCCTGCCCCAACCCAGTATGAATATTGGTTTTACACGTCATTGACTGAGAGGGTGGGTACCAAGAAAGAAGAGCCAGCTTCAGATTAAATACCTTTGAGCTGCACTAAAATGTGTTGCCTCCCACATGGGGAAGCCATACACCCTGTAGAAAAAAGTTTAATGACCGGGTGAAACAAAGATTGAATCGTTTTCAAATTAAACTCAAACAAACAGCTAGATGGTTGAAACTCAAGTATACTAAAGGATTTCAACAGGACAATGATTCCAAACAGACTTTTAGACAGCATTTAAATGAATAAAGCAGGCCAATGTTAATCTTCTGGATTGGCCCGACCTCAGTCTTATTATCATTTTGTGAATTAGATTTAACGCTGGGTCTGTGCCAGGAAACAAAGGAATTTATATGAGTGGTACTATTTCTGATAAGAATAGTTGTCAAACATTCAATGTGATTTATGCCAGTGTATGGTTTCTCTGCTCCTTGCTAAGAGACATTTTTCAAATATTAGGTAAAATCCACATTCAATTTAAATATGCAACCAATTTTCTAAACCAATGGTTCTCAGACCATGGTACAAATCCCACTTGTGGGACTTGGACTTCCCTGAGTGGTACTCACCAGAAATTTTGTCATAATTATTTGACATGTTAACGCAAACACGCTATCTATTAGAGTTGCTAAGCAGCAACAGCAATATATAAACTGTTCAACCACATTGAACTTTGCTTCATCAGTGTCTTCTGAAAAGAAAAGTGCTGTTTGGAAAATTTGGAGAACTCCTTGTACATCCGGGAAGCAAGAAAAAATGCCGGTGGCGGTTATGCTGAATTTACTTCTAAATTTAGAACTTGGATCTGGGAATGACATCAAACTGAACTTAACTGAGGTGATGTGATATGCTTTGTGACCAGACCTACTAGCATTAACAATTAGTTTAACAAGAGTATTACACTGAACTTTCTACTTTCAAACACTTTAGCAATGTGTTTACTGAATGAGGTGTGTAAGATTTGATAGAAGATTTTTGAAATCGCAAGTTAACTGTTTTGACTGCAGCAATCACTTAAGCCATATTGGATTTGGAGCTTGAGGTTTGTAAGAATACATAAACTTTTTCACTTGGACTTCATTGAATTTTTGTGTTAACTTTTCCAGCAAGAAATGTTTAACTTCTCTGTGAAAATTGGAAAGGATAATTAAATTGAATCCTTCAACCTGTCAAGCAATGCTGAAGGATAAAAAGTTGGTGCTTTCTTCATTTTTCTTTTTTCTGTTTTTATGACATAAAATGCCCCATATCCAGCCCTGTTGTACTACTGGTTAAAAATGTCTGATAGTTGGACAACTTTTCACTTTTTAAAACTACTTACCATGGTGGTACTCATTATAAAAATATGAGAACTGCTGCTACAAGCCAATAAATGTCCAAAATAATTATGATCTTCATACTCATATTAAGTCTACACAAACAAGTACAGTACAGTAAAACTATAATCATGAAATTCATACCTTTTCATAAATATATTTAACACATTACAGTGGATACAAAGTCAGAAAGGGGGACATGTTATCTGTTAAAAATTTCTATACAAGGTTTAAATAATTGCCGAGGGGCCATTCCCCTTACTCCTGTCAAGAAATAGTAATTAGTATAAAAGAAAATAATTGTGCTGCTTTTCAAAAATAATTTTAAGGCATTAACAACAATAAAGCATTTTGTGATATAAACTACATGGTATATTTTTTATGTGCAACCATGACATTTATAAAATGACTCTTAGGCCTTCTTGTCGTGGGTTCTGATCCATAAACATCCTCTTCGCACAGGTCTCTTAGATTATATTTAATCTTCAGAAAGCAATTAAAACCATGGAAGCTTGTCTCCGTTTCAACTTCTTTAGGTAGACTGTTATCGCCCCCTAGCGTTTAAACAGACAATGTTGTTCCGAACTATTCTTGCTTTGTACAAAATTAAAGAAAATAAGATATACACATTTCTTTTTCAAAAGGCACCTATATTTGGCATTTAAAAACCCTCGAGAGTAATCGAAATTTATATTTATTTTACCTCATTTTTAAACTATTATTCCTCCGTAGATATCATTATTTGTTGATAATTGATATAAATGATTATTTTTTATAATTGATATTAGTTATCAATTTTAAGTGCAATTTATTTATTCTGTAATGTTCTATGTTCAAAATATTGTTAAGTTCTTGAAAAGAGGAAAACAATGTTAAACGCAACCTGTTCCTGTCAATCTTTTACGTATATCTATGTCAGCGGTAGTTGTTTAAGTGATTGGACATTTATCCAATGAAAATGCGCATACAAGACTCGTGACGCACGTTTGACTTCACTTTTGACCAATTAAGCTGATACTGTCTTGAGTTACAACCAATTAGATCGTGGGGGTGGGATTAGTATTCAAGAAGCGCGAACGTTAAGAACAACTATGAGAAAATGGCGACTATGTAGATTATATGTATGCGAGAACTGTTGTGTTGACCCATTAAGCATTCTGTTCTGGATAGTATCTTTTTTACGTTCGATAACGTCTATCTAATAGCGCAGGCGTTACGTTATTTTAATAACCGTCTAAACGTCCGTAGAGCATCACATCAGACTGAAGTTTCTATAGCTGTATCGTAACGATTGTTTGCTAGCAGGTAGCGGTTAGTTTAGAAACATGAAGTTAACCCAAACATACAACTAAGGTAAAGTTATTGCATGTCATGAAAGAGCAGATAGAGCTAAACTATTAACCTAGCGACAGTGTTGTTGGTCAACGTTTGACCAACAACTACCAGTTTTCATGCTTTTTATTTGAGCCAAGCGGACTATCGCATTTAAAAGTATGGCTCTGCACAACCTAGTGTTTGTTATTGATGTTGATTATGAAGATTACGAGTCAGACCATCGACTGGAGGTCAGAAACAATTTCGTGAAACGGGGAATATTATATATCCTGTTGCATTACGGTTATAAATATGGGTTTGAGAAAGTTCGTTGGGGTTATAAATTTTACCAGGCAAGAGCTGGTCGTAATGCCAGCATCATATCGAGAGGATCCGACTTCAAGGAGCTGCGACACAAAACATTTGAGGACTTTGAACAAGAGTTTGAAGCGAGATTTGACGCAAAGGATAAAGTTTGTCCTTCTCAACAGAAGCAACAGTCTAGTAAATTAGTTTCAGTTCAAAACGCTTTCAGGGAAACTCTGTTGGACTTCCAGTGGGACAGACCAGACATCACTTCTCCAACTAAACTTTCCTTGAGGCCCAGGAAGTCGAGTCGTGCTGGAAAGCTCGGGTTGTCTCAAGAAAATGACTCTTTAAGCAGTGGGAGAAATGTTGTGTTTGTGGTCTCACGGTGTCCCCGTTCAAGGGCGCATCTTCTGGACTTCCTGTCTGTAAAAGATGATGACCTTCCAGCAGATGTGACCGAGTATATCTTGCCGAAGAGTCTTAACGACATGCTTGTTCAGCAACAAGTTGTTCTTCACTGGATTGACACTCGATCACATTTTGAGGTGAGTTACTCCCAGTGTCGGTCAGAAATTTACATACAGTCCTCGGGAACAATAATGTCATAATGTGGGGGGAAAAAATCTTAAAACCATGTTTTAGGTGCTCAAATTTGAATTTATTGTGGATTTTCTCTAATTAGCATACCATCTAAGTTATACATACATATATAGTTTTTTATATAAACCCACAATGTCTACCAGATAAATGTCCTTTAGCAAGTTGCAGAGAATCTAGATATATTTTTTGTAGCCATCAACAAACTTCTGGCAAAATTCCTCTTGGACATTTGGTTTTGGAAAAGCCACATCAGAACCCTGACGTTTGCTGACCATTCTGAAGCCAGTCTATATGTTTTCTATATGTTCTCTTTTGGTTATTACACTTTTTTCCTGAAGGCATTTTCACTTGCAGGCTGCTGCAAATTTCATGCTTGAAAGTGTTGATTTTTGAGCAGCTCTTTTTTTTCTTGGTCGGCACCCTCTGTCCACTGACACCAGTTTTCCTGCGTCTTCCAGCTTGTGATCAGTTTGAGTCTAAAGTCACCTGGATCTGTGCCCACAAGCCAAACATTTTAAATTAGCTCCACCAATTCTGTCAAAGATATAAATACTAGAAATATGGCAGGTCCTATTATTGACCTTTAAAAAGTGTGGTTGTTTTTCTGCAACTTGGCAAATGGGATTTAATTTAATACAGGCTGTAGTACATGTACATCTTTGAGCCTGTAAACATCATTTTGAGCTTGTGATCATTGGAGAAAATGTCTGAAGTTCAAACTTGTTCACATAATTCCTGTTTTTAAAGTCCAGCAAAGTTGGTGTACCATCAGTCAACCCTGAGAAAAAAACTGCTCAAATGTGGCTTTAAAAGCCAGAAATTGGCATAATGGATGTTGGCAAGAAAAAAGTGGACCTTCCAATAAGTTGTACAATGAACCTTAAAAAACTATAGCGTTTTAGAAATTTAGACCATAAGAAAATCGTAGAAATGAACGTTAGAAACCTCTGGAGATCATTGTACAAAGAACGATTCTTCATAAATGAACATCATGGAGAACCCTGAGCATCCTCTTCATGAGACTGTCCTACAACAACAGAGTGTCTTCAGTCAGAGGCTTCTTCAGATCTGCTGTAAGACGGAGCTACAGGAGATCCTTCCTGCCCACAGCCATCAGCATCTACAACGAATCTTTGAAGAAACCTTCATAATATGAGCTATAACAACATTTAATTTCCCTTTGGGATTAATAAAGTATTTTTGAATTTGTAATGAAATAAACAGTTGATGTGATTGATGCCACACAAATTTAGAGACTAAATAAACATTGTATCGTATAAAGTATTGGGTCATCGCTCCAAATCGATTAATCTGACGACTGCCTCTACAAACACTTTTGAATGTGTGGATCACTCTCAGGAGCTCAGTGAATCCCAGCATGGTTCTGTGATATGACCACCTATGCAGAAAATTTCTGACTACTATAGTCAACAGTCTGGTATAACAAAGTTAATGTGGTTGTAAGTGACAGCAACATATCATGAAGTGGTAGGCCATGGTAAATTCACAGAGCGGAGTAAGCATATGTGGAGGCAGATGGTGCGTAAAGTCAAAAGCTAACAGACCTCAAAAGCTCACAAGGCCTTCAGATTAGCTTCCCACGGCTGAGCAAATACAGGTCCTTCTCAAAATATTAGCATATTGTGATAAAGTTCATTATTTTCCATAATGTAATGATGAAAATGTAACATTCATATATTTTAGATTCATTGCACACTAACTGAAATATTTCAGGTCTTTTATTGTCTTAATACGGATGATTTTGGCATACAGCTCATGAAAACCCCAAATTCATATCTCACAAAATTAGCATATTTCATCCGACCAATAAAAGAAAAGTGTTTTTAATACAAAAAACATCAACCTTCAAATAATCATGTACAGTTATGCACTCAATACTTGGTCAGGAATCCTTTTGCAGAAATGACTGCTTCAATGCGGCGTGGCATGGAGGCAATCAGCCTGTGGCACTGCTGAGGTCTTATGGAGGCCCAGGATGCTTCGATAGCGGCCTTTAGCTCATCCAGAGTGTTGGGTCTTGAGTCTCTCAACGTTCTCTTCACAATATCCCACAGATTCTCTATGGGGTTCAGGTCAGGAGAGTTGGCAGGCCAATTGAGCACAGTGATACCATGGTCAGTAAACCATTTACCAGTGGTTTTGGCACTGTGAGCAGGTGCCAGGTCGTGCTGAAAAATGAAATCTTCATCTCCATAAAGCTTTTCAGCAGATGGAAGCATGAAGTGCTCCAAAATCTCCTGATAGCTAGCTGCATTGACCCTGCCCTTGATAAAACACAGTGGACCAACACCAGCAGCTGACACGGCACCCCAGACCATCACTGACTGTGGGTACTTGGCACTGGACTTCTGGCATTTTGGCATTTCCTTCTCCCCAGTCTTCCTCCAGACTCTGGCACCTTGATTTCCGAATGACATGCAGAATTTGCTTTCATCCGAAAAAAGTACTTTGGACCACTGAGCAACAGTCCAGTGCTGCTTCTCTGTAGCCCAGGTCTGGGGAATGCGGCACCTGTAGCCCATTTCCTGCACACGCCTGTGCACGGTGGCTCTGGATGTTTCTACTCCAGACTCAGTCCACTGCTTCCGCAGGTCCCCCGAGGTCTGGAATCGGCCCTTCTCCACAATCTTCCTCAGGGTCCGGTCACCTCTTCTCGTTGTGCAGCGTTTTCTGCCACACTTTTTCCTTCCCACAGACTTCCCACTGAGGTGCCTTGATACAGCACTCTGGGAACAGCCTATTCGTTCAGAAATTTCTTTCTGTGTCTTACCCTCTTGCTTGAGGGTGTCAATAGTGGCCTTCTGGACAGCAGTCAGGTCGGCAGTCTTACCCATGATTGGGGTTTTGAGTGATGAACCAGGCTGGGAGTTTTAAAGGCCTCAGGAATCTTTTGCAGGTGTTTAGAGTTAACTCGTTGATTCAGATGATTAGGTTCATAGCTCGTTTAGAGACCCTTTTAATGATATGCTAATTTTGTGAGATAGGAATTTTGGGTTTTCATGAGCTGTATGCCAAAATCATCCGTATTAAGACAATAAAAGACCTGAAATATTTCAGTTAGTGTGCAATGAATCTAAAATATATGAATGTTAAATTTTCATCATGATATTATGGAAAATAATGAACTTTATCACAATATGCTAATATTTTGAGAAGGACCTGTACATCCGAGCCTTACATCACCAACTGCAGTGCAAATCATTGGATGCAGTGGTGTAAAGCATGTCGCGACTGGACTTTAGAGCAACGGAGGATGGTTTTCTATTGGCCAGGTCTGGGTTTGGCAGTTTCTAGGAGAACAACACTTGTCTGACTGTATTGTATCAGGTGTAAAGATTATTGCAGGAGGGATTAGAGTGCGGGGATGTTTTTCTAAAGTTGGGCTGATCCTTTCAGTTCCAATGATTGGAACTCCTGATGTGTCAGCATGTCAAGACATTTCAGATGAATTTATGCTCCTCATTCTCTGTAAAACAGTTTTAGATGGTCCCTCCCCGTTCATACATGATCTTGCACAAAGCAAGTTCCAGTGGGAAAGAACTTGACAGGTCTGCACACAGCCAGGACCTCCACCTGATAGAGCGTCTTTGGTGGTGAATTAGATCGGAGACTTTGAGCCAGGCCTTCTTGTCCAACATAAGTGTCTGATCTCTTAAATTCATTATAAAAGAGTGATCTCTATTTCCTCTCTCTGTTTTATGAGGAAGAGTTTCTTCGTGATTTGAAATATTCAGATGTTTCCTCACACTTAGAATCTTTACTAAATGAAATGTTATTACTTACAACACAAATATAATCGGTTGCAACTTCATGTTTTATTTCAGGTTATGAGCTGTGAGGATCGTTTTGGTTCTGACAAGCTATCCGCAGTTCTAGCTCAGGTGGGTGGCAGAGTGATCCCCGTGGTTGCTCTGTTGTTCAACCTCTGCTGCGATCACAAATCAGACTCTGGTTTCAGGAGAGAAACCTTCCTTATTAACTCCAGCATCGGATACCTCCTGTCATCTGAAAGGCTGTACCGCCTGGCTTTTCCTGCAGTAGCTGGTGTTCTGCGATGGGATCATGGTTCGTAGAATCCGATAATAATTAGAAAAAAAACAAAAATGTCGTGTTTTATACACTTTTCAAAGTTTTTTAAATTAATTTGCAAATATTTTTTTAAAGCAGTAACACCCGGAACACAAACAATATCATAAAGATGACTAAACGTGTAGTAAAAACCTAAGTCTATACATAGATGTCAGGTTATTGGAAGAAAAAAAAAGCACATTAGCAACGACTTATGAATGAATATGCTGTTTTTTTTGTTGTTGTTGTGTGTTGTTATTTTTTACTGACCTAGGAAATGCAGCTCATAACTGCCATGTGGTGGTGGAGCCGGTGTCCCGAGGTCAGAGGCTTCTGCACGAGTCTATAGAGGTGAACCTAAAGGGAGCTCTGCAGGGCTGGGATGCTTCAATGCTGACACAAACCTTCACAGAGTCATGGGTGCTTCAGATCTGCGATAGCAGTAACCACGAAGCTGCTGCCTTCTTGCATCTCTTCAGACAACTGTCTGCTCTTTCACTGCACATGGTGAGAACAGTAAAACAAGAGTTTTAGCTTCCATGCAAAACCACCACAGTTGATTTCTCTTTTCCTCTCCCGCATTATTTAGAAAATAGATTAAAAAAGATTAACTTGGCTCCAGTAAGTCTACCAGGGGAACACCAGGGGACGTCTCTGTGTTCTCCCCCTCCTTGCTCCTCATGGGATGCGTCTTCATGGCACATCGTCACATCAAGACTTAAATAGCCATGTTCCTCCGCCATAGGTTTTAAACAATGTAGTTCCTCTCCTGCTGCTATAAATTCTTAACGTGTGAACACGTACAGATGTTTAGGAAGGGTAAGGGAAACACTGATGTCATGTGTATCCAGTAAATAGTAACGACCAGCAGGGGATTGCTCACTTATTCTGCCTTAGTAAGAGGCTATAATCTATTATTGCATCTCCTCCAAACATAGATTAATCAATGGAGCAGGAGTTCAATACAAAGTTTCAGGAAATAATACACAATTACATGAAATTTCACATTGAAGTTATTACTATGTAACACCATAGTCCATGAAAATAGTTGACTACGCAAAAAAAACAAAAGACAGTCTGTCTTAATAAATTCCCCATCTGACAGAGATATGATTCTGCAAATGTCAAGAAAAGATGTGAATTTTCACATTTGAAATATAATTATTATTTTTTTTCATACAACCTGAAGATGCCTCAAAATCAGGTGTCAGAATATTGGAAAGCCGCATCTCTCTAAAAGAAAATAACCTAGCATTTGATGACTCAAAATGACTCATTTTTTCTTTTCTTTCCCTGTTTTAATTGTTTCCACAGCTTGCTGAAGTCAATCATAATGGGTTGTGGTGTCCAGGTGTCTTCTCCCCGCTGTCACAGTCCACAGCTCTACTCACCATTCTCCAGCCAATAATCTTTGAGCATGACCAGCTACTGAAGACAAATATTATAGCCCCTGTCACAGCTGAAACCTCTGCTGATCTGCCAGATGTGGTGGATAGTGTTCTGAGCGTCATTTATGACATCATGAACGAGGACGGTGATGGGACCGACGGTAGGAATTATAACAAAGCTGACATTTGAACATCTGCTGATGTTACTGCATCCATTTACAGATACCTTAACATGTTTTAAATGATGTCAAAAGAAAATTCAAAAACAAATATTTAGAAAGTATTTCAACTGCTCCACCTTTGGCCTCACATTTGACTCCAGAATACTTGGTATGAAGAGGAACTCATGGTTGGCTTAATATCTGCAAGAAATTGTTTTGCACGACAAGCCTAAGTCATCAGATGCAAGGTGTTTGTAGTGAATATGCTGTATTTACAGTACCTTGCGAAAGTATTCAACCCCCTTGGCTTTTTACCCGTTTGGTTACATACCAACCTGTAAGTTAAATGTTTTTCAGTCTTATTTTATGTGATGGATCTGCACAAAGTAGTCGTGAGATGAAATGAGAAAAAAATATATAAAAAGAAAAAATTAAAATTGAAGCCCCTAAAAAGTTCTGGTGCAACCAATTACCTTCAAAGGTCACATAAATAGTGAAAGAAGTCCACCTGTGTGCAATCACATGATCTCTCAGTATAAACACACCTTTTCTGAAAGGCCCCAGAGGCTGAAACACCACTAAGCAAGAGGCATCACACCATGAAGACCAAGGAGCTCTCCAGACAAGTCAGGGTTTCTGAGAAGTAAAATTCAGGGTGGGGTTATGAAGACATATCCATATCTTTGATTTTTCACATCAAATCATTCATCTTCAAATGGAAAGCACATGGTACCACAAACCTGCCAAGAGAGGGCCCGCTGAAGTTCTCTTATTTTGGCATATTTATTGTTTGCTTCACAATTTAAAAAAAATAAATTAATACATCTTCAACACCGTAGGCGTGCTCTGTAAATACAATTCCAGGTTGTGAGGCAACAAAACATGAAAAATGCCATAGGGGGTGAATACTTTTGCAAGGTGCATCGTTTTAGACTTGTTCTGGGTTCAGATGCAGCTCTGTAAACATAGATGTTGCCACATTTCTTACAGAGAGGAAACCCTTCCTTGTGATGGCCTTCCCAAACAAGCCATACTTTTATAAAAACAGCAGCCTCCAGTTTGAGAGCTTTTCATGGAGAATTTTGCTGGGATTTGACTTTAGATTTATTTGTAGTGTTAATGCAACACTGTTACTTTAGATGTTTCAAGTTTTCTAATAATAAATACAAAAAGTGGTTTGATAACACTTTATTAATGTTGATTAAAAATGTTTTTCTCTTTATTTTCCAGGTGTGTAATATAATTGAATTTATCATTATTGTTTTTATCAGTTTATTGCTTAGTTACTACTCACTATCTGGATGCATTTTCCTCTCTTCATGTTAGTACTTTTTCCTACTTCTAATCAGCGTCTTCATGGTTCTTTTTTGGCATGTTGTTGCAATCATTAGCTCTGCTACTAGAGGGTGTGCAACTTCTAGGCTTATTCAGATGTACTACTTGAGTTGGGTTTAGACCAGATGTTCTTTTTCCATCTTACCTTATGCTTAGTTACTTGATGCTTAACCTCCCAAAGATTAGTACATTACCTTTGTGAAACATTATTTCTGTCTAGCTACCTATCATTAAATCCTCAGTGGTTTACTACAGTGATTACAAAACTATTAACATTTGTGTCAACTCCTTGACTTTAACTGTACTTCTTGTTCAACAAAGCTGGTGTGCTCCTGAAGTTATGGCTTCCTTTATTCGGTTGATAATAAAACACGAAGGCACTACTGTACATATATGTGGCCTTGCTTTGTTAACTGATGCCGTCGGAACCAGAATGGGCCTTCCCTAAACCATTCCCTCTAAGTTGGAATGTGACATTGTTCAAAATATCTGGGTATGGTGAAACATTAAGAGGTCCCTTTAACTTGAATTCAGTGGGGATCCCAACTCCTGAAAAACAGCCCCAAACCATGATATCCACTGTACTCTACTTAAAAATGCTGTCAGGAAATTGTTGTTGTCCTGGCAGTCGCCAAACCCAAACTCGTCCTTTAGATTGCTAAACGAGAGAGGATGATTTGACACTCAGATCACGTCTCTCCTGCACTAGCATCCAGTGGCAGCATGCTTTAGACCACTGCATCCCACGTTTTGCACTACGCTTGGTGATGTAAAGCTTTAATGCAGCTGCTCCGCCCACTAAGAGGTCAATAAGGCTCTTGGCGCACTGTTCTTTAGCTAATCTGAGCGCCACATGGGGTTTGTAGGTCTGTAGTTATTGACTTTGCAAGTACACCTCAATTAACACGTGACCGTGGAAGCAAGGTTTGTCAAATGTTCTTAATGCACAGGTGGGATCCTATCACCGCACCACGCTAGAATTCAATGAAATCCTTAGAGCAACCCATTCTTTCACAAATGTTTTCAGCAGTCTGCCTGACTTGGTGCAGGATAATTTACAAATATCTCTCAAATGCAAAAGAAAGAGAGTGTGTGTCTTGGTGTTACTTAGCCAGTTGCACAGATATATAAAGTCCTAGTTTGAGTTGTAGTTTTAAAAAATATAGACTGCACATGTTCATATTTATTGCATCTGATTTGAGAATCCATCTCTGAAATTTAAAGCACTAAATGCAGAGATATGATCACATGTTATTTAAAATTTTATGTGCAATTTAAATATGTAAATGTTCTTTTGTTTATTCTAAAGATGCCCCTGCGCCTGAGTGGGCTCTGCAGGAACTCGGCTACAGGCCACAAACAACAAACATGTTGGAGGCTTGGTTCCCACAGTCGGATCAGTCAGGAGTAAGCGCCAATTTAATGGAGTCAATAAGGTACTAGAGTGATACTTTTACATGTTGTATTTCTTACAGTAGTTTTCACTTTTTAAAAGGTTTTTGTCAAAAGGTGTGCAGAGATCAAAAGAGCTCATCCCTACATGTCTGTGTGAAGTACAGGTTCCCAGAAACTAGGTTTTTGTGTTTTATTAGCTGTTATTTTAATTTGTATTTTCACAGACATACCTATCTGCTTTAATGCGTTTTTTTTTTTTTATTAGTTTACTTGCAGAAGCAGTTTCTAAAATAAAATATGTATTTATATAGTCTTAAAAACATAAGAAAAAGTATAAACCGACTATCACAAAACAACCCTACAAACCTTTTTTCCACCCTCAGTAATATTAGAAGGATTTTTTTAAAGCAGGTCTGTGAATGGCTGAAAGAGAACAACTAAAATCTGTTGGGAAGCCACATCTGAATGTTGAACGTTTTGCTTTTTCAATTCTGTGTGCACTAGTTTGACGTTTGGGGCAGCCAGAACATTGTTTTCCTTTGTTGTGAAGGCATAATGATCCCTGCTGCACATTATCCAGGTTTATTTGTATGATGTTAGGAGTGAAGAAAGCTGAAACAAATGACTGTTTTCAGATTGCTTCATGCAGTACCAGATCAAGGTACAGATGAGGATCTTTCTGAGGCTCAGCAGGATCTAGTCAGCGGTCTGTCTGAACTGTACCAGGGGTCCCAGGAGTCGGTCAGCAAAAGGGGCAAGAAACGTGAATAAACTCCTTCTTTTGATCATAAGTATTTCCACCTTGGTGTTCAATGTTTTTAATATCCAATAGTCAAAATTCTTTACAATTTTCCCTTCTTTTACTTTACTATAGGAGGTGCCCACTGTACACCTGTGAAGCAGAAAATGAAGACAATGAGTCGCTCGTTGCAAATGCTAAATGTGGCACGTCTGAATGTCAAAGCCCAGAAGACTGAGACTGAGCCGGTGGGGAGTGAGGGCCGGGGGGCCGACAGACCAGGGAGGAGACGACTGAGTGACAGGAACAAACCTGGAGGAGCAAGCACCCTCAGTAGGTGTCACTGTTTAAGCCTAAAACAAGACGTTTGCTGTGTTATAAATCGTTCACATAAAACATCTGGGATAATGTGTGTAGATTATAAATGTTGTACACATTTATAAATGAAGACTTCAGGTATTTCTTTGTCTTCTGTTTCTCAGGTTTCTCTAGTGAGAAAGAGCTGCTGTGCCATCTGAAGGTCAGTTATGACAAGACCCTAGAAGAGAAGGACTCGTCATTACTTACAAGCATTCAACAGCTTCTGAATGCTGTAAAAATGTTTCTAGTTGCTGAATCAGACTGGGAGGTGAGAGAAAGTGCCTTTTTAATTCTTACGTTTACTCTGTAAATATGTGTCTGGGTCTCATTTATCTTTGTTTTTGAAATTTGCTCAGTCAATGTACTGCATAGTATTGCATGAGCTTGCTTTTCAGTTTCACCTGTTTCAAAATGAACATAGAAAATTATTCAATTTTGCACATCGTCACATTTAAACATGACTGTAATATTGCCCAGTGTACATGCAATAAACAATATGTTTATGTTAGAGAAGAAAATGATTACAGGGTCAGAGATGGCACATAAATATCATGATATGAAGGCCAAGTGTGGCAGAGTTGCTTCAATTAACTTCATTCTACAACCGTGTGTCTGATCTGCAGGAAAAAGCCTCTTTACTTGTCCAACAGCACCTGATGAAGAGCAGCAAATCAGTCCGTCAGCTTTACGGAGGGGCTCATGATGCTGCCAACAAAGTCAGGGAGTGAGTGATTCATCCAGTTTCTGAAAGAAGTCCTTTTTATCTTTCTTTTAAAAAACTGAAGTGAGACTGTTCTTAAATCGTATCAGAAGCGTTAAGGTCGAAATAACACAGGCCGTCTAATCTAGGTGCCAACTGCAAGTGATGCTGAGGCTGGAGCTCTGCAGACGTTTCTCTTCAAAACAGTCTTACTCATTGGATGCAGATCAGATGGCAGAGGAGGTCAGAGGGTCAACATACTCTATGTATTGATTTATCAAATGCTTTTGTCTTGTGTTTATCAGTAGTGAATAGTCGTTCACATGAAAAGGATGAAGTTGTAATATTTTGTCCTGATTAGGCAGCTGAAATGCTGAGGATAATCTCATTAACAACAGACCCAGTGTGCCTAGCAAGGTTCCTTCAAGATGAAGTCCTCCCAGGGTAAGTGTGGACCTCTGCTGCGATGTAGTGCGTGGTAATTCAGTCTTTTCTTCTTTCTTTTTTTTTAATCTTCAAGTGCATCTCAGTACAATAGAATATCATTGGGAAGATCATTTATTTTATTAATTTAATTCACATTCATGTTCTGTACAGTATAAGCATTCATTACTTGGTCAGGTATTATTTTGCATAAATAACTACATCAGTGCTCCATGGCATCTGCTGAGGTGTTGAAGTCCAGGTAGGACTGCAGCTAACAATTATTTTTAGTAAACTGGTTTTCTATTAATTATTCTGACAATTAGCCGAGTCATCGAATAAATAATTGGGACACTTTGCTGATTTTCCATTGAACTAATTAGGCTTATATCATGAGTAATAGTAATACATAAAAGAGAAACTGCAAGTAAACAAATAATTCAACATCTTTTTAAAGAAAATGATCTAAATTTGTATCAAATGATGCATCTGCAGCTAAAACAAAGTTCTAACATCAACATGCCACTGCAGCAGATGTTTCCTGCAGCATGGAGGACTCAGTGTTGCAGCGTGCACACTGCGCTGTTTTCTTTTGTGTTAGGTTTAAAGTGATCCCCACTCTGACACTTTCTGTTGTTTTCTCTGTGCTTCTTTTTCTCCCTCACCATCTCTCTCCATAGCTGATGATATGAAGCTTTGGGTCGGATAATATTCTTGGAGGAAGTTTAGTAATGGAGTTCCTAGAATCATTCGAGGAATCATTTCAGCCCTAAGTCCAGGTTGCTTTAGTAGCAGCATTCTGCGCATCTGCATCGTTGGTTTAGGTCTTTTTCGTCTTCCTCCCGACAACACCCTGTTGATTTTCTATGGGGTTTAGTTCAACCACAGGCATATCCTGGTCATTAGATCAGATATTGGTACTTTTGGCTGTGCTTCTCCACAAAGCTTCTGAGCAAAGGGAATTATAAAATGCACTAATATTTCAGGGTATAGGGCTATAAGACTTTGGACTTGAGAAAACACCAGTGGATGACCTGGCCTCCCAAAAAAATCACTAACAGTGGAAACTCCACACCGGAATACAAGCAACTTAAATTCTGTGCCTCTTCGTTCTTCCTCTAGAGTCTGATTTCCAAATAAAATGCAAGATTTACTGAAAAGCAACAGAGAAAAAGAACAGAGTCCAGTTCTTTTTCTCCCAGGTTTCCCAGGTAACTTCTGATGTCTCTGGTTCAGGTCTTAACACAAGCAATGTGACAGCTGCAGCCCATGTCCTGGTTGTCTGTGTGGTGAAGCACTGATCGCTGTTGCACGTAATGACTTGTGTGTCTGCCCCATATTCTTAAATAGGCTTTGCTTCACAATACAGCTGCACAATATATCGCAAATATATGAACATTGCAAAATGGGCATGTGCTATGTCAATATCACAATAGTCTGTTTAGAGCACATAATTATTGGCCGATATATTCCAAGTGTTCTGAACTTTTTGACGCTTTACGTGCCGATGTAATATTTAGTCAGTTGGGCAGAGTCTCACAGCAGCAGATGCTTACACTTGATCAAAATGACATTGTCCTAAATGCTGAAGGTCAGAGGGATGCAGGCACAGATGGGAAAGAGGAAAAAAGAAAATAGGTACATATGGAAACTGACATTGTCATTGCAATATTTACCAGTATCGCTTAGCCTTCATGATCATCCCTAATGCTTGGGGACTGTCACATTTTTTCCTTTTCATTAAACTTTCCATCAACATTCATACAGTTGCTGTAAATGGCCATCTTCAATAGCACCAATCCTTGGTGGCTCACCTTCTTTGTGAAGAGTGGCAGAACATTTCTGCATTAAAAATCCTTTTTAATGTTCTTATGTAATATAATTTTCTGAGACAGAATTTGGGGTTTTCATTAGTTCTAAGCTATAATCATTAAAATAACAAAAATAAATGCTTGAAAGGTATCACTCTGTTTGTCCTTAATCTATTTGCTTAAACATTTTACATTTAATTAAAATATACATTTTTGAATATTTAATTTGAGATAAACCTGTATTAATTTTTCTCCACGCCCCTTTTTACCAAAATATAGAAGAAAACTTTTTTTTTTTTTCAATTTCGTTTTTTTGTTGCCAATAATGTTAAAGGATGAGAAGTGCCATATTTAAATGCTTCCCAAGAACCTTAAAATGTGTTACTTGTCCATCCTGACAGGTTCCTGACGGCTGTTCCCAAAGTGCTTGCAGACATCTACAACAGTCTGGGCACTCAGCTTCCTGATGCTTTAGTGGCGGTTCTGCCTGCTGACTTCTTCAGTGATGACTCTGTTGCCAAGGACAGCATTTCTCCTTCCGCCTCCTTACCTCCCATCTCAACACAGAGCCTCATTTCAGAGGATGGTCTATTCGACCTGCGAACTCGCTCAGCCAACAAGAGGAGGTAAGTTTTGCAAAAATGCTCAAAAGGGATTGGAAAAGTATGAAAAGAGTGTCATAAAATTGTGAACATTTAAAACTGGACTTTAAGGCAAAAGTAACATTGTACCTGTTTTATTTTTTTAGAAAAAAATGTATGTTAATTTAACATTTAGGGGTATTTTTCTGTGACATTTTATAAAGTTTTAGAACTCCTCTCGATTTGTTTCCTGTGCAGGAGTGGGATGTTGACTCGACATCGCAGTATGACTGAATCCACACAGAGTCTTCGTCAAATACAGCTGCCCAAAAAGGTCACAAGAACAGTAAGTTAGGTTTTTTCTCTTTTCATTTTGAGTTCTACCTTAATCTTGATCAACTTTCTGTCTGACATCTTAGCAGGGATTTATTGCTCCATCAAACCGGTTCTATTCCTAAACTGGTGCTAGTTCTTGCTTTGCATCAGTTTTCTCTGTTTCCACTGCCTCAAGCTTTGGCTCTGGCACTGATAATCTGGTGCTATGTCGGCCACAACGTGAAGCCTGATTAGATGAAAGATCCACTGGTATCAGGAGCTATGGGCGGGCTCACGGAGACCAACAACCAATCCAATTATAACTCTCCTATGTTCCCTTTCAACCAGTGTCCTGGCTGAAGCCACCTCCAATCACGCCTCCTAGGCAAATGATGTGATGACGACAGGTGACAGGCCCCGCCTGCACTATATACCTGTCCGTCATCGTCGTCGTTACTCAGTTCTTACGCTCTTCACCTCGCTAAGAACACCTCTTTGAGTCAGGCTAGCTAGCTGCTGCTGGTTAACTCTGTTTCTTTCTAAAGGCTACATGGAACTTGTTCAACTGCTTTTGTTGGAGTTAGTCACTGCTGCCTGCTGGTAAGCATGTCTGCCCGCGAAGCGCTAATTTCAAGCAGTTTGGTCTGGCTTTCGTGGTTCTAGATGAGCACAAAGCTAACGCAAGCGAAGAAGAAATCTTCTATTCGTCCCTGTCCTCAGGGGTGCGGCTTCTCGCTTCATGAGAAGGACCAGCATGAGGCTTGTCCCGTCTGTCTCGGGATCGTTCACGCTCCCAGAGCATTGGCGGAGCCCAACGCATGTGTGTTCTGTCATCGTTTCGTTGCTCGACCCTGGAGAGGTGGGTTGAATTCCTCGAGAAGGTGCTGGGAGAGGCTGCTGTCTCACGGCGAGACCCACTGCTCTCCAAGTCGGGAAACCCAGTTTTGTCCGATTCTGACGAGGACGGCTTTTCGGTCAAAGTCCCCGCTTCCAGCTGGGCGGACCATATGGAGTATGTTGATGGGTTAGCCGATAATGAAGGTGCTCGGTCTCAGCTTCAACTAGAACCCCTTCAGGGAGAGGAGGACATACTGGACATCGGTTTGGATGTTCACGGTCTGTCCGATGATGAGGATGAGTCTCTGCCAAGTCAGGCTGCCGCTGCTGCGCCAGCAGACCCGGGCGACACGTCTTTTTTCTCTCTTTGTCGTCGTGCAGCTGATACCCTGGACGTGGAATGGCCCTCCCCTCGGAGCCGGCCGCAGTTAAGCACCATCTACCAATGTTCCCAGACTTTGTTTCTGAGTTGACGTCTACGTGGAAAAAGCCACTGTCCACCCGCGTCACCGGTGCTGGGTTATAGACAGTATCTGGACCTCGAAGGCGCCGAAAAAGCCGGACAGGTGAATATTCTGCCTATGGAACCGTCTTTGGCAGCATATCTGGCCCCGTCCCAAAATCATGGTGTGGGTGGTCCAACATCGCTTCCGTCTAAGCACTGTAGGTTCTCCGCTGCTCAATTGGAGAAAATCTACAGGGCTCAAGCGACCACCGCTCGTGCCTTGAGCTTCATTACCATGCTGCAAACATACCAACTATGCGCTTGGCGGAGCTTGGAGCCACAACCCCGCCGGAGAACCCTTTGATGCCGCTCTTGAATGAGGTGAGAATCACCGCTAACTACATCTTCCGTGTATCCCGCTGTGGAGCGCTGTCCCTGGGCAGAGGGATGGCATTAACGGTGGTTGCCCAAAGGCACCTGTGGCTGACGCTCTCTGACATCCCGGATAGGGATAGAGCCGTCTACCTGGATTTACCGGCGGTAGCCGACGCACTGTTTGGGCAATCTCTCGACCTCATATGGGCGAAATTCGAGCTGAAGAAAAAGCAGACCGAAGCACTGCGCTGTATCATCCCCAGGCGAGATGTGAGACCCAAATCCAGCTCGGGCACTTGCAAACCATCTGTACTGCCACCCCCACCAAAGAGGATGACGCAGCCCGTGAGCTTGAGCCCTCAGACGGCACAGCCACAGAACCATGGCCAAGCTCCCCGAAAGACGGCCTGGAGCAGGGGTCCTCCTCCAGGGCTCCAGAGGGACTCGACGTCCCGGAAGAAGAAGACACAGTCCTCCTAGCTGTGGGACTCGAGGTTCAGGGGTTTCGGGAGCAGGGAGACATGTTTGCCAGTTTTCGGCGGCTGCCACCCAAAAGATGTTTTGCTGGTGTTGTTCGGGATCCCAGTCCCAAGAGGCGCTGTGTTTCCCCCACACAGTCTCCCAACCACAATTTCCCCACAAATGCATTGGCACTAAAAGGCCCCAGTTTGGTGCATTGAATGTGTTTCTGAGCACTGCAGTTGCTCCAAATGTTTCAATAAAGAATAAAGTCAAAATCAAATGGCTACAGGCGACAGCCAAATGAGGCTACACCTCTCTCGCACGTCAGGAGAGGGCAGCACCGTTCCGCCAACTGTACCGCAGGCCAATCACCTAGCTGCACATCTCCACATGTGGCGCGCATGCGCGCTCCAAGCTTGGGTGGAGAGGACTGTTGCTATGGGTTACTGTTTACAGTTTCGCCAGAGATTGTTGTTCCGATAAAAGGGGGCGGGCTTCGTCCAATCCTGGACTTGAGAGGTCTGAACAAATACCTCCAAACATACAAGTTCAAAATGTTAACAGTCAAGCAGCTTCTGAGTGCTATCAGCCCGGGTGATTGGTTCGCCACGATAGACCTGAAGATGCGCCCGTTCCAGCGGTGGACCCGCTCTCACCGGTTGTGTGCATGGCGTCACCGCAGCCGAAAGCTAACGATAACCACTGCCTGTATGTCGGCTCTCAGCCCTTGGCGGGAACCAGGACTGTTGTGCCGAGGTTCGCCAATAGGGAGAGTAACCTTTCGCAAGGTGGTATCCACGGATGCCTCCCTGAGGGAGTGGTGGGTGTTGTGCGATGGGGTGGCGGTGAGGGGGGTTTGGACACCAGTACAATCCAAACTCCACATAAACTACCTGGAGTTCTTAGCGGTTCTGCTGGCTCTACAACATTTCTGCCAGGTTCTGTTAAACCAACATGTTCTGATCAGGACAGACAACACCACTGTGACTTCATACATAAACAGACAGGGAGGGACTCGTTCATTTCCTCTCCTGAAGCCATCTCACACACCTCTTGCAGTGGTGCAACATACGCTTTCTGTCTATCAGAGCTACTCATGTCCCGGGACGACTGAATCTGGGTGCAGATTTGCTCTCCAGAGGCGGACCTCAGAGGCGGGTGAGAGAGTGGAGGCTTCACCCCTCTGTGGTGGCACAGATATGGTGTCTGTTTGGGACAGCAGCAGTAGATCTTTTTGCCACCAGAGCCAACACCCACTGTCCTCTGTTTTTTTCCAGAGCCGTGGCAACCTCCCGTTTGCCGGGATCTCCTCACTCAGGCAGGGGGGGAGATATTTCATCTACACCCAGAGCTGTGGAAGCTGCATGCTTACCTGCTGAGAGGTCCAGCTTATTAGCCAAAGGCCTCCTCCCTGATGTGGTGGGAACAATCCAGAATGCAAGAGCATCCTCCACTAGAGACTTATACGCTTATAAATGGAGAGTTTTTGAGCAGTGGTGTGAGGACATTGTTCCATTTCAGTGCTCAGTGGTAGAAGTTTTAATATTTTTGTAGGATCTGCTGGATAAAGGTCTTTCCTTTTCCACAATTAAGGTCTACTTGGCTGTCATTTCTGCCTGCCATATTGGTTTTAATGGAGTCACACCAGGTGCTCATCCTCTGGCTGTACGCTTCTTAAAGGGGGTTCGTAGACTCAGACCTGTGATTAAACCCAGTTTTCCTTCCTGAGATCTCACATTGGTACTAGAAGCTCTTTGTGACTCTCCATTTGAACTTTTGGAGTCAGTAGATGTGAAGTTCCTTTCATACAAGCTTGCTCTGCTTCTTGCTCTGACAACTGCAAAGCGAGTTGGAGACCTCCATGCTTTGTCTGTAAATCCTACCTGCATACACTTTTCACCTGATGGTTCCAAGGTCACCTTGCGATCTTATGCAGCTTATCTTCCTAAGGTTATACCTTCAGACTACAGCTCCATGACTATGGAGCTTTCTAGTTTTTGTCCACCTCCTTTTGCATCTGAGGAACAAAGGAGGTTACACTTCCTGTGCCCTTTACGTGCACTGCGTAGTTACATTGACCGTACTCAGTCTGTGAGGTTGTGTGATCAGCTGTTTGTGTGTATTGCTAACCCAGCAAGAGGGAAAGCTCTGTCCAGACAAAGACTCTCCCACTGGATTGTTGAGGCTATTTCTCTGGCTTACAGCAACAGGGGTCTCCCAATGCCACGTGGTGTGAGGGCTCACTCCACCAGGGGCATAGCGACCTCCTGGGCCCTATTTAGAGGGGTGGCCATGAGTGACATTTGAGCTGCAGCCAGCTGGTCTTCGCCGCACACATTTGTAAAGTTTTATCGTTTGGATGTGACAACCCCTTCTGTGGCTCACTCTGTTCTTTCTGCTGGGTCTGAAGTGCTGCACTAGTATGCAGTGTATGATCCAGTTTTGATGGCTGTTCTGCAGGGTGTTTATATATGTCCCATCATGTGTTGTACTGAGCGAATCGACTGAAAGGGAACTTAAAGTTATGAATACAACTACTGTTCCCTGAAGGAGAGTAACGAAGTACAACACATGGCTGCCCCGCTGCTCAGCTGGGCTCGGTGAATAGCGGCTGTCGAACTGAGTAACGACGACGATGACGGACAGGTATATAGTGCAGGCGGGGCCTGTCACCTGTCGTCATCACATCATTTACCTAGGAGGCGTGATTGGAGGTGGCTTCAGCCAGGACACGCGGGACGTGATATCCCATACTCATGTGTTGTACTTCGTTACTCTCCTTCAGGGAACAGTAGTTATATGCATAACTTTACGATTTCATCCAGAGTTACTGTTTTTGGTTGTTCGTACTTTAAGACAGAACATAGTGAAGACCCAGAGCTATAGTGTTAATAAAAAGGTGAATTAGCTGTGGAATAACATGAACCTTCTGTATCTCATCTTCCCGCTATTTATTTTGATATCACCCCTCGTGGGCCAATATTTTCTGCTGAATCTATAAAAGCTGTTTCTGACACACTTCCCTAAAACTGTTGATCTTTTCCTATCATCAGCTGTAGTTCATCAATCCCACTGTAGTTTCTGTATGAACAAACGATTAGCTGGTCAGGATTCTGAAAAATCCCCAAACATTACTTATTGTTTAAAATAAATTAGATTAGTTATGTTTGATCGTCTGTTTGAAGGAGTAAATTAGGTGATTTTCTCGCTGATCTTTTACAAAAATAAAGCCTGATAAATGACCAAACTTTTATTGGACCAGATGGGAATAGTGATGTAATTACATTTCTCTGAGTTCTCTCTGTTGGTTGTTCGAAAACTTAACCGGTTCTGTTAGAGAACGAGTTAAAAACCTTTCATAGCATCAGCCCTCTGTACGCAATGGAACTGCTTAGGTGGGGAAAATCATTTGTACTTATTAATTTTCGATGCCTGGTCCAAGCACCTGACTATATTTTACTTTTTCTCAGTCCAAAATGAAGACCTCTACTGCTTTGGAGAAACATGTAGAAATACAGCAACCTCAGAAACAACAAGCACAAGGTATGTGTTAGAAATTAAAGTAGACCTTTAAGGATTATGCCATAGCTTGTAAAATGTGTGTTTCTTGCTCTGTTATATAAAGAAAATTCAGTGGTTTCATCAACGTATTACAAACTGACCGCAGTCTAGACTCTGCTGCTTCCTCTGAGTTTCTTATTTACTTACCTTTTATTTGTACAGCTCAAACATAAATGTTCACATTTGTTGCACTATACCAGATCAGAGCTTTCTGTTGTCACTCAGTGTGTTGAAATAAGGAGAACACCTAACAGTCGAAGAATAACAATGAAATAATGAATAAAATATACAAAAAGAAACATAAGCCAACAATGAAAAAGCTCGACATTTCTTTATTGGTGTGTCACCATCCTCGCTGTAGCTGGTGACACAATAGGTCCTCTGGGACAGATTTATGGTCTGCAAATATCTTGGCTGTCCAGGGAAATAAAGTTCCCAATAAATCTAAAATGTATTTAGCTGTAGTTAAATGTTGTAAAATAAAATAAAAAATGTTGATGGTGTTCAAATTTTGATCCAGAATCAGGGAAAGATTTTTAAATTCAGTCATTTAGTCAGTTTAGTGACCTTTTTGTTTTTTACTTATTTTTTATTGAACATTTCTTTTAAACAGTTACAGTGGAGAGGTATCAACATATATACATCCATATTAATTTTTTACCGTATCAATGTTCATTTTGGCCTGTTGTGTAGGTGGTATCATCCTTGTTTTTATAATCAGACCATTTTTCCCATCTTTCAACAAACTGGTCTTCTTGCAGTCTCAGTTTATAAGTGAGTCTTTCCATCTCATAAATCTCCTCCACGATGCCCAGCCACCACTCCACAGCTGGTGGATCTTCTTTGTACCATAGTCTTGTGATGGCTTTCTTAGTTGCAGTAAGCAAGATTTTTACCAGGTACACATCTTCTTTTTAAATTATATCATGAGTAAAACACCCCAAATAGAGTGCCTTACATGATCTGGGTATTCCATATCCGAGTATTTTTTTCAAAATAAAACACATGTTATCCCAGTATCCACTTAATCTTGGGCAGGACCAAAATATGTGGGTGTGGCCCACATCCATCTGACCGCAGAGCCTCCAGCATAGCTGAGAGCTGGTTACCATCCTCTTTCTAATCTTTGGGGTTATAAAAAATCTGATTATATTTTTCCAATTGAATTCTCTCCAAACGTTGGAGCAAGCGGCTGTACACTGTGTTTTACAGATTTTAAACCATTCATCCTCACTTATATGTTCCTGCAGTTTCTTTTCCCATTTTTCTTTAATATATACAGTAGATGTTTCCCTGCCTCCCATCAACCCCTGATACAGTACATTTCTTCCCCTCATAAGCCTTCTGAAATATTCCAATTATTGTACCTATTTCAGTCCTCACCTCTTTCTCATAGTAGTCTCTTATCTGTAAATATCGATATTGATCAAGTTCTCAAAACTCAGCAGCCTATCTTGTTCTAGCATTTTGCATGTCGCTGTAATCCCCTTATCTGCCCAACGCTTGAACTCTTTATCATAAACCCCCGGTCTAAACCTCGGGTCCCAAACAAACCAGCTCAGACTCTTCGTTTCTTTCTCTAATCTATAACTGTCAACTACAGTGTTCCATATTTCAGTTATATTCCTGGTTATTAAATCTAGCTCACTACTTAGTTTGCCTAATAAGCCTTTATGTGCAACTAGATTTTTGATTTCCATTCCTTTCATACCTATTTCCATATTTTTCCATCTTGAAACATAATCATCATTGCACCAAACACTAGGGGTCTAATTTGTGCGGCCCAGAAGTATTCCTTGAGGCCCGGCAAGCCCAGCCCTCCTCTGTCCCTTGGAAGCTGAAGTGTTTTATATCTGACCCTAGGTTTCTTTCCACTCCATATAAACCTTGATATCCATTTGTCCCATTCTACAAATTGTTTTTGTGTTATCATCAATGGTAAAGACATGTATAGCAGTCGTGGTAAAATATTCATTTTAATTAAATCCACTCTTGAACTGAGAGCTAGAACCACATCCATCCATCTCCCCAGGTCCCTTATAATATCTTGATTTATTTTTGGATAGTTTGCCTCGTAGAGTTTACTTATTTCTTTGGTTATGTTTACCCCCAAGTATTTTATGTTTTTCGTTCCACTTAAGCTTGTAGATGTCCCTTATTTTCTGCTGTGGAGAGTAGTTTATTGCTAGAATCTGTGTTTTTTCAACATTAATTTTGTATCCAGATAATTTTCTGTATTCCTCCAGAAGAGTCATTGTTTTTAAAAGGCTTTCATCTGGATGTTTTAAATAAATATATCGTCTGCGAACAACCCTATTTTATGTTCTTCCCCTCCTATCTCCACTCCTTTTATTTCATCTTCCTGTCTAATCATCTGGGCTAGCGGCTCTATAAACAATACAAAAAGGCTTGGTGAGAAGCAACAACCTTGTCTGGTTCCCCTCTCCAGTGCAAATCTTCCCGACAGGTTGCCATTTATTTTAATCCTTGCCGTTGGGCTCTAGTATATTGATTTTATACAATTTACAAATATCTCATTAAATCCAAATTGACCCAAAACTTTGTACATAAAGGTCCAATTTACAATGTCGATGGGTTTCTCTGCGTCTATACTTACTAGAATTGCAGGTGCTCTATGATATGTAGAGTCCTTCTTATGTTGTCTTGTGTTTGTCTGTCTTTGATAAAGCCAGTCTGATCCTCATCGATCAAATCCTGCATTAAGGGTGTATTCACACTTGCCTCTATCGGTCCGCTTTAAACGGACCAGAGTTCGTTTCCCCCCAGACCAAACCACCGGACCGAGACCCACTTTTTGAGGTGGTCTCGGTCCGCTTCCAAACAGACTCTGGTGCGGTTCGCTTATGGTCTGAATACAAAGCGGCCCTGATCTGAACCAACTACAAAAAGCGTACGTCTCTTTGGACCTAAGAAGCCACCGTAGCCGCTAGCAAAGGTGTGTGTTGTAAGGTAAACATACCCGATAAGCTGTGTGTTGCTTAGCAACGCTACTGGCTTGTTGTGGGACAAGGCGCGTAGAGAACGTCAGCGTTCAGCACGCGTTCTCCAACAGGGTTCCAACATTATAAATGTAACGTCTCAAAGTCTGTGTTGAATGAGCTGCTCTTCAGCCTCACAATAATATTACAGCTTTAATAACAGCATAAATATGCAGAACAGAGGAGCTGAACATCTACAGATGTTTTCCTCCATTTCCAGGTCTGTGCTCTGTCCCGCCCCCGTCATTTCTGTCCAATGGGAGCCATGATAGTCACCTGCGTGGCTTTGTTTACCAGTAATAGTTCACTTGTAAAAAGTACAATGTGAAAACAAACCGCACCAAATGAAAAAAATAAAGTTAGCTTTTGGTCCGGACCAAACAAGTGGACCAAAGAACTTTCCTGGTGTGAATATACCCTAAGTTTTCCATTCTTTTGGATATAATGGAGGAAAACAATTTGTAGTCAACATTAAGAACCGATATTGGTCTATAATTGTGGCAATATTCCTGATCTTTACCTTCCTTTGGAATAACAGATATAATAGCGTCTTTCCAGGATGGAGGGATCTTGCCAGTCCTAAGACTATAGTTAAATGAGTCGTATAGTAGTGTATTATAGTGTAGTATTGCTCAAATATCCTTTGTATATCTTCTTGCCCATATACATTTTTTTTTAGTTAGTGGGTCTCTTATTTTATATATATTACTTAATGTTTGCTGTTTCTTAATACGTCTAGCCAGATTTTTTGCAGCTTTAGGTCCTCCCTCATAGTATGTTTGTTTGGTAAATCTAGCCTTCTTTTCCACTTCCTCCCATAAACTCTCATCCAATTGTTTCCTGGTTTCTATAATCAAATTAAATACTTCTGGGTCCTTTGTTTGTTTATGTTTCTGCTCCAAATCCCTTAGCCCCTTTATTAGCTTATTGTATGTTTCTAATCTCGCTTTTTTCATAAATGCTGTGTAAGAAATCATCTTCCCTCTTATGACTGCTTTCAGGGCATCCCGTAGTATTAATGGGTCGACTTCGCCGTTATCATTTTCCTCCCTATATCGAAGGGAGGGGGGCGTATACATTAAACAATGTTATTAACTGATTTTCCAATTTGCCCTTTATCAGTAGATATCTTCCTTTTTTGTCCTTAATTTCCTTGAACAATTCAAACTGAACATTATTCGAAATCAATGTCATAACTCCCTTTTATGCTTCTGCCTTAATAAACTGACTATCATTTCAGCCTACGGGCCGAGTGGTAGTGCAGAGTACCCTGCCTTCTTGGCGTTCCTGTTGGGGGTGCTGGATAGTGCCCCTCCCGGGGACTCCATTATTCTGCTGGGGGACTTCAACGCCCACGTGGGGAATGACAGTGACACCTGGAGAGGCGTGATCGGGAGGAATGGCCTCCCCGATCTGAATCCGAGTGGTGTTTTGTTATTGGACTTCTGTGCTAGTCACGGATTGTCCATAACGAACACCATGTTCAAACATAAGGGTGTCCATCAGTGTTCTTGGCACCAGGACACCCTAGGCAGGAGGTCGATGATCGACTTTGTTGTCGTATCATCAGACCTTCGGCCGCATGTTTTGGACACTCGGGTGAAGAGAGGGGCTGAGCTGTCCACTGATCATCACCTGGTGGTGAGTTGGATCCGCTGGAGGAGGAGAAAGCCGGACAGACTCGGCAGGCCCAAGCGCATAGTGAGGGTCTGCTGGGAACGCCTGGCGGAGCCCTCGGCCAGGGATGTATTCAACTCTCACCTCCGGGAGAGCTTTGACCAGATCCCGGGGGATGTTGGAGACATAGACTCAGAGTGGACCATGTTCTCTGCATCTATTGTCGATGCTGCTGCCCGTAGCTGTGGCCGTAAGGTCTGTGGTGCCTGTCGTGGCGGCAATCCCAGAACCCGGTGGTGGACACCGGCAGTAAGGGATGCTGTTAAGCTGAAGAAGGAGTCCTATCGGCTGTGGTTGGCTTGTGGGACTCCTAAGGCGGCTGACGGGTACCGTAAGGCCAAGCGTGCTGCGGCCCGGGCTGTGGCAGAGGCAAAAACTCGGGCCTGGGAGGAGTTCGGTGAGGCCATGGAGAAGGACTACCGGTTGGCCTCGAAGCGATTCTGGCAAACCGTCCGGCGCCTCAGGAGGGGGAAGCAGTGCTTTGCCAACACTGTTTATAGTGGGGGCAGGAGACTGCTGACCTCGACTGAGGACATTATCGGGCGGTGGAAGGAGTACTTCGAGGATCTCCTCAATCCTGCCATCACGCATTCCCTGGTGGAAACAGAGGCTGGGGACTCGGGGTTGGACTCTTTCATCACCCAGGCTGAAGTCACCGAGGTGGTTAAAAAGCTCCGCGGTGGCAAGGCTTCGGGGGTGGATGAGATCCGCCCTGAGTACCTCAAGTGTCTGGATGTTGTAGGGCTGTCATGGTTGACACGTCTCTTCAACATTGCGTGGCGGTCGGGGACAGTGCCTCTGGACTGGCAGACTGGGGTGGTGGTCCCCCTTTATAAGAAGGGGGACCGGAGGGTGTGTTCCAACTACAGGGGGATCACACTCCTCAGCCTCCCTGGTAAGGCCTACGCCAGGGTATGGACAGGATTTCTAGGTGCAGCCAAGGGCCGGAGGGGGTCTGGTTTGGGGACCAGTGGATTTCGTCTCTTCTTTTTGCGGATGACGTGGTCCTGCTGGTCCCCTCTAGCCAAGACCTACAGCATGCGCTGTGGCGGTTTGCAGCCGAGTGTGAAGCGGCTGGGATGAGGATCAGCTCCTCCAAGTCCGAGGCCATGGTACTCGACCGGAAAAGGGTGGCTTGTCCTCTTCAGGTTGGAGGGGAGTTCCTGCCTCAAGTGGATGAGTTTTATTATCTCGGGGTCTTGTTCACGAGTGAGGGAAGAATGGAGCGGGAGATTGACAGACGGATCGGTGCGGCTGCCACAGTAATGGGGGCGCTGTGCCGGTCCATTGTGGTGAAGAGAGAGCTGAGCCGAAAAGCAAAGCTCTCAATTTACTGGTCGATCTACGTTCCTACCCTCACCTATGGCCATGAACTTAGGGCCATGACCAACAGAACGAGATCCCGGATACAAGCGGCTGAAATGAGCTTCCTCCGTAGGGTGGCCGGGCTCTCCCTTAGAGATAGGGTGAGGAGCTCGGCCATCCGGGAGGAGCTCGGAGTAGAGCCACTGCTCCTCCACATCGAGAGGAGCCAGTTGAGGTGGCTCGGGCATCTATACCGGATGCCTCCTGGACGCCTTCCTCGGGAGGTGTTCCAGGCACGTCCCACCGGGAGGAGGCCCAGGGGACGGCCCAGGACACGCTGGAGGGACTATGTCTCTCGGCTGGCCTGGGAACGCCTTGGGTTCCCCCCCGGAGGAACTGGAGGAGGTGTCTGGAGAGAGGGACGTCTGGGCGTCTCTGTTGAGTCTGCTGCCCCCGCGACCCGGTCCCGGATTCTTCATACTTCTCTGCTTACGTCCTCCAATCATTTCGTGTCTGGGCAAATCGTGTTTTAATTATTCTTTTTTGTTTTAGGGAGGTTTTTTTATTTCCTCGACACGGGAGCTCGGTCTTATGCTGCCATCTTGATTCGCGTCCCACCGGAAGCCCCCTCCTCTGAGTTTCTAAGCTTTCTGAGCAGCTCAGAAGACACCAAGTAAGACTGCAGGGTTTCAGCGTTGTGTGGACTCTGATTCAGGTGCTCTGTTGCAGCATCCAATGAATGCTTGAAATTGTAGATCAGATCAATAAACTGGCTTCTGTCAGGTTTTTCTTTTTTTTTAAAGATATTTCTTTGGCACTAGAAGCTTTTACTTTTCATTTTTCAACAATAGGTGAGACAGGAAAGAGAGGCAGAGAGAGTGGGAGACATTCGGCAAAGGTTGCTGGGTTGAGGACTATAGCCTCTATATATGGTTGCACATTTAACCCCTACACCACCAGCGCCACGCCCTGTCTGGGATTTTTTTATATAAACTTGCTGGATTCAGCTTTACTTCCAGCAAAAATGTACCTGGAAAAAAAAAACCTCGAAGCCAAATGGCATCGCATATTTTGATTTATAAATGTTAGAGGTCCTACACTTGGGGCGGCACGAAATTAGGAAGTCTGGCGATATGTGATAATACTGTTTAATGTTGTAATAGCTAAATGAGTTGCGATAAATGCACAAATAATTAAGAAGTGTTTGTCTTGCTGCTTTTGATTTCTAGCAAACATAGACCCCAGAAAATGAGTAGTCGATCCAGCTACTGGAAGACAATGTTAATTTATTCTTTCTAGCTAAACAGCAAACGTTGCCTAGAAGTAACATTTCAATAGAAAAAGTTACATTAGCAGTAGTTGCTTAATGACTTGACCACCTCTCTACCTTCTAAAACCTTTTACACTGCATTAAACCACAGTCGCCTTGTACATTACAGGCATGGAAAGCTTAAACTCATGGTACTTAAGTAATTAGCTGAGACTTATTGCAGTCTATGCGCTTCTTTGCGATATGTATATTTCATACAGTTATATTGTGATGACAATAAGTATTGTGCAGCCCTACCTACAAATCCTCTAGGTAAAGTAGTAAAGTTTTTCATCATACATTTATTGGTCCACAGAGGTGACCAAAGTCAGAAGAAACCTCTTCAACCAAGAGATAGTTTCCCCATCAAAGAAAAGAAAACTACCAAGGAGCCAGTCTGTATCTGCTGTGGAAGGAATGAAAGGCAAACGTTTTTCTGAATCTGAAGGTAATGTCGTACATTGTTATATGTTGCTTTTAAAAATAATGTTAGACTTGGTAAATTACAGGAGGTGAACAGTGTTTTCCAGTATTTGGCTGTGCAACTTGATATTGTTTCTGAGATTTATCAAAAACAAATCTCAATTTTTAATGACTTACTATTGTTTTAACATTTTAATGGTTAAATCTCTTTTTTATATTATCAGAAAAACACAAACTTCTCACAAAGAAGGTGTGTGAGACACCTCTCCACAAGCAGGTGTCCAGTCGCCTATTACAACGGCAGAAAATAGGAAGGTATGTTTCAGTCATTATCCTGGTATTTCTGCTATTACATGAAATCAACTGTAGCTTGGTGTAAATTAACAGTAAATCATGTTTATTTCACAGGAAATCTGACCTTACCGAGGAGTGCATAGTAGAAGAATCACCAATAAAACCAGCCGAAGGTATTGTTCCTTGTTTTTCCCAAAGTTTATATTCATGTACATCACATATTTCTTATTTATTTATGTAAATTGAGGGTTGTTTTTTGTTCAAGAAATGTATAAATGAATGTAAAAAAACTCCACTAATCTGGGACACAACGCTATGAATGAATAAATGAAGCTAAATTCACTATTTATTTTGAAATGTATACAGAGTTGCTCACCCTAGTTTACTTTTCCCTTTATAATTTATAGAAATCCACCATTGCTGATTTATGATCTCTGTAAAACTTTAACTCTAACACTATAAAGACAAAACATTTAATGTTCTAACTGATAAACTTAATCTTTTTTGCAAATATTTGCTCATTTTGAATGCAACATATTCCAAAAACAAAGTGTTTTTGAAGGTTTCCTGGGGACTTCCTACTGTGGGGGAGACCCTGTGGAAGACCCAGAACATGAAAGCCTTAGAATCGCCCAGAATGAGCTGGTAGATGTCACTGAGCAGAGAGATGAATGGGGTTCCCTCCTGGACCCGTTGCCCCTGTGACCTGATCTTGGATGGATGGATGGAACAGATTTTCATAGTCGTATTTAAGCTAATTAACTCAACCCTATACTTCTGTTTTCTGCCTTGTCATCGTAGTGAATTAGTATGTTGTGGTGGGTGGGTGGATTAAAATCTTTCATTTCCAGTCCCCTTGGTTTCACCTTAATTCCTTTGTGCATTTTTAAACTTTTACTTGAGTTTACTGGGCACAGCTCGTCCTTATAAAGGTTCAAATATAATTTTAAGTATTTTACCTAAAAGATACTTGTTTTGTTTGCCTGACTTGAAGTACAGGGTAAGCTTGATATAAAACCACAAGTATATTTTCTTTCTTTGTGTTTTTCTGTCAGACCTGAGAAGGAGCCCAAGAATAAAGAAGTTCTCTAGAAGACACTCAAGCACCTTCTACTCAAGTTCTCAGCCTCGCTCCAGGAACCTGGAGAGAGCTCTTTCTTCATCTCAGCTTACACTCAGCGACAGCAAAATCTGTGGCATTAATGTGAAAACGGTCCAGTCTCCCATGCGTCTTCTCTTCGGGGCTGCAGATTCTCCCATATGTTCCAGCAACCAGTCTGGTGAAACCCGCACCACCAGGTCCCGGTTGTCCACAGACTCCAGTGTTTTTGAGGTAATTTATTAAAGTGTATCCCCTTTGAATACTTATACGTTTTTTTTTGTTTGTTTTTTTTTTTCAAAAGATTTTGACAGAATTTAACTAAAAGGTTCTGAAATCTTATTGAATTGTATTTGTAATGTTTTGGTCTAAATACCACAGTGAATGCAGTACAAGACCTTCCCAGTCAGCCCTATTAATTTACTTTATGACTCTTTGAACATTATTTGATGTAAGACAACCAGCAATATCTCCTACAGATCCTCAAAGCTTTCTCCAGAACACACCAAACTCATTTCAGAGATAGTTTAGCCATTTTTCTAAAATACTTACTTTTCCCTTATCTGCTGCTGGTCAATCTTTTGGACATTTTTTCCAACCAGTCATATGTTGAACTGCCCCAGGTACTCTGCACATGGGAATGCTACAGTGACATCACGACCATCTGCCCAGTTGTAAAAATGAAATCCAGTCCCAACTGATTTATTATATAATGCCTCTATAAGGCAAGGATCACAGTCAACCATTACCGACTGATTTTTTATATTTACTTTTCAAAACTGCTACTTATTTCGCAGTGCTTTATTATCTTTTGAGAGATGCCCGTCTCGTTTCCTATCAGAAACAATATTCTTCGTTGAATGACAATTATTTTAAATCTAAATCTACCAGGAATATAAAAAAGTTTATGCTGAACAACTGACATTTTTCTGAAACCTATATAATATTTCTGCTTTCCATTTAGAGCCCAAACAAAACACCATCAAAGTCACCCATCAGACGTGGAAGGAATTTATCTCCTAAGATGCCCAGGACCCCTCAAACCCCAAGGACTCTGGTATCGTCTAAAATGCACATTTCTATGGTTGCAGAGAGCCCCGAAGCAGCTGCTTCTGGACTTGGTACAGCTGTTGAGTCCAGCCCTTTGAAATCTCCAGGCAAAGAGCCTCATGTAACAACGCCAAGTAAGCAAAGTCCTTTAAAGGGTATTCTTAGGACTCCAGTCAAAGCTCCTGGATTATGTAAACTTAGCAGTCCATTGTCCAAGAAGAGTGTCACATGGTCTCCCTCTCCTCAGAAATGTACAGCGGAGGAGAACTATGCAACTTTTAAAGTACCTAAGTCACCAAGCACAGCTTCTCACATCTCTATGAGACAAATGAAAACTCCCAGCAAGCTCTGCAGTCCAGACCAAAGCACCAATGATAAGACAAGCATGTTTAAGACCCCAGATAAGATCTGCAATGTAAGCCTAGTACGGATATCTGAACATTATTTATTGACTCCAGAAAAAAATCTGACGCCTTCGATTTGCAACACAGCTAAAAAAGTTGATGCAGTTCATCTGGAAACGACTCCTCCACTACGCTCAGCATCCTCAACCCAACATATCTCACCTCAGCACAAAACCAGAACTCTAGTGAAGACACCTAGTCCTACTCACCAAATGGTTACTCGCTCTGGACGAACCCCGAGGAAAGGGTCAGACACGGTATCCCCCCTTAAAGCAACATTTACACCACCAGAGGGTGATAGATGTTCAACAGCTTCTGTACCTTCACTTAGAACAGAGGAGCAGACTGAAACATTACAGTCTTCTGAAACCGATTCCAGCCTCCAGGCTGAATCACAGGAATGTGAGTCTTCTCATGGTAATTCTGCGACCACAGATGACGACAGTTTGAATATTGTCGATGCTGCAGTTGTAAAGACTCAGTTCAACCAAGGTATAAAAATGAGTATTAGCTTCTCAAGGAAGTCTTCTGTGTCTAGTCCAGACTGTCTCGTAAGAACAGCTTCCCCAAAACAACCTTTGCCGCTCCAAAACACACCCAGCCGGAGTTATGGCTTCCGACAAACCCCCGACCGCCAGCAGAGGGAGGCTGCTGCCCGTTTAGGATACGGAAATGATTCCCCTCGATTTTCAACCCCCAGAGGCTTGGCAAGATCCAACAGTAAGAAAGGCTCAAATACTCCAAACACTCTTACCTACCAAGTCGAACTGGAAATGCAGAAATCTGGGCTTCCAAAACTCAAAATAAAACGAACAGATTCCATGAATGCAGATGACTTTTCTTCTGGTGGCGCTCCTCAACCCGGAGCACAGAGCCCTTTAGTCGGCACAAAACCTCACATGGAAAGCGCCTTGGCTCTGATGTCTAAACACAAAGATCCTTCCTGCTACTCTCCGTCTCTTTGCGCTCATATCACTCCAGCCAAATGTACTCCTGGGAAAGGCGGTGGTGTCCAAACTTACATCTGTCAGTCCTACACGCCTACACGCCATTCTACAGCAACCCCTTCTCCAAATGCGGTGGCAGTGGCAGACATTATTCCTCTCACTCCTTCACCTCAGAGTGTGGGCAAAGTGACTCCAGACAACCTGAACAGCTGGCCTCGCAGGAAGAGGCCTCAGCTCGGTGTGTTTGGAGGCAAGGATCGAGTGCTGAGGGGGGAGCCTCGGCTGGAGGAGCTCCTGGAGGAGGCTGAGCTTGGAGTTAGTCGCTTGGAGGACTTTGATGACAATGACGAACCCTCAAGCAGCAAAGCTGGAAAAATGGCTTTGACTTCTAAACAGGCTCCCCCAGTTGCAGCAAATGCGTCTCCTCTTTCACCCATGGAGGACTTGTATTGGATGGCCAAGCTGGCTGAAGGGGCAGACTATGCTGATTCGGATAAAACTGCAGAAGTCATCTGGGCATCTGAAGCTGGAGAGCTAATGTCAAGTAAGCAATACTTTTACAGTCTATGACATGAAAGTGTTCCATGTCTAGCAGTACTTCAAAAGAGTATTGGAGGTATTAAATTAGACAACCTTTTGCTTTGCAGTCTCAAAATGAAAAGGGTTTGGGTTCCAGTCTCGGTGTGTTTGTGTAAGGAGTTTGTTTTCACCTGTAGCTTTCCATCAGGGTTCTCCAAGTTGCTTTCACAGTCCAAACAACATGCAGGTTAACTGGTCATTCTAAGCTGACATCAGGTGTAAGTATGACTGCAGGTGGTTGTTTGCCTCTGCACTGGTCAACTGATGTCCCAGTGTCCTGTCCAGGTCGGTCCCATCAGCTCAGCTCCAGCTCCGTTCTGTTACTATAAAAGCTCCCAGTGATTTCAAGGTTCCTACGCAGTTTGGAGAAGGATTGGATTTGTTTCACGTATTTTCCAGATCTGCATGTGTGTGAGGAAAGAAAATATAGGTTCTGAAAAAAACTGAACATTGTGAAAACATTCTGCATTTTTGGGTCCCTTATTTCAGAAAGTGAAACTCTTAGATTCTATTATAAATAGTGACATTTTTCAATACTTTTTTTGTAGTTTTGATGATTATGGCCTACAAAATTTTCCACCAAATTTGTGAATGAATTTTGCTATACAATCCTATCAAGGCAACAGTTATTCTTGTCCATGTACCTTTTCTGTTACACTTTTTCCTTCCGCTCAACTTTCCATTGATATACTTGAACTCTGTGCAAGCCAGCTTCTAACTTTTTGTGGGGTCCCCTTCCTGTGGAGGGTGTTTGTGTGTGTTGGACAACTGGCAGATCTGCAGTCTTCTGAACAGCTGTATAGGCCATAACATGGAATTTATGGATTACAAATCATTTCTTATTGATCTTATGAAATCTTGTTTTCTGTGAACACTGTAAGACATAATCATCAAAATTACAAGAAATAAAGGATTGAAAAATTTTATTCCATGCGTAATTAATCTATATGATTTTGAACTTTTCTACAATACTCAAATCTTTGAGATGTACCTATATGGCTGTATTAATCCATCCATCCATTGTCCGCCTTCCTTCCATCCGTCATCCTCCCATTTATCCATCCTACTTTTTGTCCATCCATCCGTTTGTTCATTGGTTTCTTCATCATCCATCCATTCGTTTGTGTTTATCCATCTTTCCTTCCTGTCCGTGGTTCGAAAGCTAAAGCCTGACCAATGTTGAAATATTTGGCATACATTTAGTGAAGTTTGATATTTTTACTTTAGAAATGGATGAAAAGAGAAGTTAAAGTCTTGTAGAGTATGGAGTTTTCAGGTAAAAAATGAGGAGGAACCTTTGATGAATGACATGTCAGCCAGAATGTGGAAGATCATGGTCTACTGGGGCACGTTGAAACCCAAGCAGTCTGGTTGAGGATGCGCAGGCGTTTCGAGAATGCGAAAATCAGCTGCAGCATTGTTTTGACCATTTATCACAGTGAAACTGTTTCAAGGTCTTGTGTGGGGCGTGGAGTAGCGTGGTGTCAGCATGGTCGTGGTCTCCATGACATGGGGCCTTCCCACTCCATTGCTTATTGAGAATTTGAAGCAGTGGCACAGATGCCATCCCCACTGTGGTAGTGCTGTGCTTTTGTGTAGGATCTCGTCTGTAGCTTCTTCCTGATGTGGTCTGAGAGGCTCACACCAGGGGAGGGTGTTGTATTTGTGGTCATCGATAATGGGATCATCAAGGGACGGGGCTCCTGGCTTGTAGGGTTCTTCGGGAGCCCAGGAAAGCGTCTCGCGGATGTGGAAAATGGCAAAGATCCACCTTTTTGTTAAGAAGCATGGCAACATCATGAGTCCCTGAACCCTGTAAGTTTTGCATATTTACTGCAGTCCAGCCATGTTCTTATATGTCATGTATGTGATGGAGAGGGTAGCTGGTGTTCATCTAGTGTAAACTGAATAATGAATAAAAAACATATTAATTTTGTTTTAGCTTAATAAATGACTAATTAGGTAACTAACAAACTGAATATCGTTTTCTTTGGATGTAAACCTTTTCTGTCAGATTTATTGTCAGGAAAAAAAATGAAATCTGTTCATACAGTGGTACAACGCATTTTAGGGAACAATCACCATCTTGTACATGAAGTTTTATTGGCTGGATACAGAGAATAGCTTTGCTTTGTCCTGCTTCTTAAGGTAGAATATCATGAATCAACCCCCGGTTGTGTTTTGTCCTCTCCGGCAGCAGTAACTCCTCCCAGTCGGAAGGGGAGTAAACCAGTGACACCAAGCGGCATTTTGGCCCTCACTCAGTCTCCGTTGCTGTTTAAGGGAAAAACGGGTTCTACTCGAAAGAAAACACCTAATTTCAAAGGTAACGTTTTCATGTGATGTGTATATATGGGCCTCTTACTGCAGGTCACGTCATCCTGCTTTATTTTCTGAATTTTCCAGATGAAGCTGCATCAGGGAAAACAGAATATGAACCGGACCTCTCCCCTTTCAGCCTTTTCCAGCCAACTAGACGCTCAAACACAGGGAAGACCTACAGCAGGAAGAGACTACTGCATTGAGGCAAAATGTTTAAAACGTTGCAGGCAATCAGCAGTCGGACCGACCGTTCTGTTTCTGACTGGGAAGCTGTGAGCCTTTTGATAGCACAGTGAAAGGTGTTGGAGCTGCTTTTGTTCAATCGGAACCATTTAAGAATTCAAAGAATGTTTTATATTGATTTCAAAAGTTGTTTGGAGTATTTCACTAAACAAAAATGGCTATGGATGTTGTTTTACGTGAAGCATGGTGCTAATGTACATATGATTATATTTTTTATCCCACCTATTTTTACAATCAAGGCTGATCCCTCCTCATCCATTTAAATAGTATTGTTTATTTATTAATTCGCTCTATTTTTTTTCAACTTTGTCTTTCAGTAAAAGGGATTTTCTGAAATCTTGTAAATTTGTTAATGTTGATAAATTCTTGAAAATAAACAGTTTTTCTTAACCATTTGGGAAGTCATTGAACAGCAGGAAGACTAAACCCGAGTAGTGATTGAATAAAACCTGTACTCCATTTTATTGTTCTGGCTTTCCATAAATGTGACTACATCTATCAGCGCCCTGCCATCACCAACGCTCATCTGGTTTCAAAGGTCAGGGCAGTGAATTCAGTCCAACACGCCCTTTTCCATTTTTTATGCTGCAGTGTGACCAACCTACATCTGAAACTCTGTTTCCTTTCTGTCTTTGGTTCTACTTGTCATGTGGCCCAAAATCGTCATGTCAACAATACTCACAGGTAAAAAAAAGTTGGGTTTTTTTTAACAAATCAAAAAAGTTGTTTTTTTTATTTGCTCAACAATACATTCAACATGAAATATTTTATTTTTAAAGTCAAATTTTTTTTTGTAGGGCAGGGTTGTGTAAGTCATATTGGCTTTGATAAGAAAAAAATAGGACCAATTTAGTCTATTCTCAGCAATAAGAACAGGATTCGGCTCTCTTTGAAAACCCTCGCTGTATTTCATTAAATTAAAAGCAGGTTTGGGTGCAGCTAAATCTGCTTTTGATTAAAAAAACACTGGATGGATGTGGTCCTATTTGCTATGAAGTTGAACAGAATGCAAAAATCTGGATTATTAAAAGACAAATAGTGTTTCCAACATTTTCATGGTATTTTAATTTGTTGGTAATAATTTTACCATAGTTAGAAATAAGTCCCCATTCTATGGAGAACTGTTTCATTCAAAATTAAATACTGCTATTGATACCTGGAAACCTGGCTGCAGCAAGAGGATTATGTTACTTTAAATGAGTCAACTCCTACTAATTATTTAAATTTTCACATTCCTCAAAATACTGGGCGAGGAGGAGGAGTAGCAACCATCTTTTAGTCCGATTTATTGACTAGTCCCAGACCAATCAATAGCTACAACTCTTTTGAATATTTAATCCTTAGTTTTCCTCATCCAAATTGCAAAGCACTAAAACCTCTTCAGTTTGTTGTTTTGTACCGTCCACCAGGCCCTTACTCTCGATTTTTAGATCAGTTTTCAGACCTTTTATCTGATTTAGTGTTAAATACAGATAAAGTTATTATAGTGGGGGATTTTAACATTCATGTTGACGCTGAAAGTGATAGCCTAAATATAGCCTTTAATGCTATCTTAGACTCAATTGGCTTTGATCAAAACATTAACAAACCTACCCACCTTTGTCTTCATTCTCTGGACCTTGTGCTGACATATGGCATTGAGTGTAAAGACATAACAATATTCTCTCATAACCCTGTCCTGTCTGACCATTTTTTAATAACCTTTGAGTTTAATTTAACCGAGTTCTCCACACCTGAAAGAAAATTTCATTATAGTATATCATTATCAGGCGATGCTGTAACAACCTTTAAAGAATCTGTTCCATTTTTAATTTCCTCATTATCACTGAAAAGCACAATGGAGAAAAATAATTTTGTTTCTTGCCCTTCACAAATTGATTCTTTTGTTCATAGTGTTTCTTCATCATTGCGTGATGCATTAGACAATGCAGCCCCCTTGAAAAAGAAGGTAATCATAGGAGGCTAGCTCCTTGGTTTAATTCAGAGCTGCGTACTTTAAAGCACAATGTTAGAAAATTGGAGAGAAAATGGCGCTCTACACACCTAGAGGATTCCTACTTAATCTGGAAAAATAGCCTACTGTTGTACAAAAAGACACTTCACCAAGCTAGAACAGCTTATTTCTCATCATTAATAGAAGAGAACAAGAATAATCCAAGGTTTCTCTTTAGTACAGTTGCTAAACTTACACAGAGTCATAGCTCTGTTGAGCCATCCAATCCCTTAGCTCTTAGCATCCATGACTTTATGGGATTCTTCTTAAATAAAATTGATTCTATTAAAAATAAAATCTTTGACATACTCCTGAAGATGATTATTTCATCCTTAGTAAGTGAGACAACATTGCAAGTAACTGCAGAACCTGATTTGTGTTTGGACTGTTCTGATCCTGTGAAGCTTCCTGAGTTATCAGAAATATTAGCTTCATCTAAACCTTCAACTTGTATGTTAGACCCAATCCCAACCAAATTATTTAAGGAAGTGTTCCCTCTGATTACCAGCCCCATTTTAGATATGATTAATCTATCTTTAGTAAATGGATCAGAACCACAGGCTTTTAAGTTAGCTGTAATTAAACCTTTACTTAAGAAACCTTTGATCGAGATGACAATAAATTACAGACCTATATCCAATCTTCCATTCTTATCTAAAATTCTTGAGAAAATAGTTGCTAATCAAATGTGTGAACATTTATACAGCAATGACCTGTTTGAAGAGTTTCAGTCAGGCTTCAGAGCTCATCATAGCACTGAAACAGCTCTGCTGAAAGTCACTAATGATATTCTTATGGCCTCAGATAATGGACTTGTGTCTGTTCTGGTTCTGTTAGATCTCAGTGCTGCATTTGATCCAGTCGACCATAATATTCTCTTAGAAAAGCTGAAATATGCTGTAGGGATCAGGGGAACAGCGCTAGGCTGGTTTAAATCTTATTTATCTGACAGATTCCAGTTTGTTCATGTAAATGATAAATCATCTTTAAACTCCAGGGTTAATTGTGGAGTACCACAGGGTTCAGTACTTGGGCCAATTCTCTTTACTATATATATGCTTCCAATAGGTCAAATAATCAGGCAGCATGGGATAAATTTTCACTGTTACGCTGATGATACTCAGCTTTACTTATCCATAAATCCTGATGAACCCAACCAGTTAGATAGACTACAAGCATGTCTTGAAGACATAAAAACTTGGATGACGTTAAATTTTTTGCTTCTAAATTCAGACAAGACAGAAGTTGTTGTCTTTGGACCGGAGTCTTTAAAAAAGAAACTGCTTAGTCAATCACTTAACCTGGATGGCATTAAATTGACCTCCGGTAATAAAGTAAAAAACCTTGGTGTTAACTTTGACTAGGACATGTCATTTAAATCCCATATTAAACAGGTTTCTAGGATTTCCTTCTTTCACCTCCAGAACATTGCCAAAATTAGAAATATCCTGTCCAGGAGTGATTCTGAAAAACTAGTCCATGCATTTGTTACTTCAAGGCTGGACTATTGTAATTCTTTACTATCAGGATGTCCACAAAATGCAGTTAAAAGCCTTCAGCTGATTCAAAATGCTACAGCAAGAGTTCTGATGAAAATTAAAAAGAGAGATCATATTTCTCCTATTTTAGCTTCCCTTCATTGGCTCCTTGTTAAATCCAGAATAGAATTTAAAATTCTCCTCCTCACATATAAAGCCCTTAATGATCTAGCTCCATCATACATCAGAGATCTGATTGGTCCATATGTTCCTAACAGAGCACTTTGTTCTCAGACTGCAGGTTTACTGGTGGTTCCTAGAGTCTCTAGAAGTAGAATGGGAGGCAGATCCTTTAGTTATCAGGCTCCTCTCCTGTGGAACCAGCTCCCAGTTTTAGTCCGTGAGGCAGACACCCTGTCTACTTTTAAGGCTAGGCTTAAAACTTTCCTTTTTGATAAAGCTTATAGTTAGAGTGGCTTAGTTTATCCTGAGCTATCTCTGTAGTTATGCTGCTATAGGCTTAGGCTGCTGCAGGACATAATGACCACTTTCACCCTCTTCGCTACATTCTCACACTACTCTCCAATTTTGCATTATTTGCTGTTATTTCAGCTTTTAACCTTGTTCTCTCTTTTCTCTTCCTAGAAGCTACACCTGGCCTGACTCTGTGTCTACCTGTGACACCTTTCTGGAGAGGGGCATCGTCTGAGCTTCTGCTGGCAACAACGTAATGCTCACCTTCTACCAATGATCCACATGGCCCTGTCTTTCAGTATTTAACCCTTTCTCTCTCCTAGACATGGCTACTGACTGAGCTTCTACTGTAACTAACTCTATGTTCTCTCTTTCAGACTCTAACCTTGAAAACTGGCTCAGAGTTTATCTGTTCTTTCTTTCTAGATGAAACGACTAAAGGAGCTACATCCATTAACATTTACTTTTCCTTCCCATAGAAAGTACTCCTGGATCAGTACTTATTTGTTCTCTTTGTGTCTCTGCTCTGTTCTCTCAAACCCCCAGTCGGTCGTGGCAGATGGCCGCTCACACTGAGCCTGGTTCTGGTTCTGCTGGAGGTTTCTTCCTGTTAAAAGGGAGTTTTTCCTCTCCACTGTCGCTACATGCATGCTCAGTATGAGGGATTGCTGCAAAGTCAACACCAGTGACTGTCCACTGTCTCTACATGCTCATCCAGGAGGAGTGAATGCTGCAAGTCACTGACTGGATGCAATCTGCTGGGTTTCCTTAGATAGAAAAACTTTTTATCCAATTTGAATAAATAACTGAATCTGACTGAACTGTTCAATGGTTACGATTAATTGGAATGTATGAACCTGACTGTTGTGAAGAACCTTGAGACGACATGTGTTGTGAATTGGCGCTATATAAATAAAACTGAATTGAATTGAAAAAAACTGAAATAAATTTTCAATAAATATTCCATGAAATGAATAAATATCCCCATGAAATAAAACAAAATAATTGTTAAAATAAGTTTTTATATTTTATTTAAAGGTTTATTTCATAATGCAGTTTTATTTTGCGACACTTTTATTTTGTAAAGCTACTTTATGTATTTTAGTGACGTTTACTTTTTAACCCCGTTTTTCATTTTAAGCTCTTTTTATTTCATGTTCTTATATTCAAATGAGGTGTTAGAATTATTATTATTGATCAATTCATATTTATCAATAATAATTAAAATCATAATTTGACTAAATTAATTTCTTAACCAAAATCCTCATTTATGAATCGAGACCAGAGATGTCTTCTGGTGTTGTAATTGTGGCTCAACGCCTTTGATAATTACAACCGTTAAATACTCAGTAATAATTAATAACTATTACCGGAGATGTCGCTGTTTAATCGACAGTTTCTGCCAAAATGTGTGGAACTTTTAACCTTATCTTGACTGACGAATCACTCTTGCACAAAATAAACACAAAACGCCTTCTGTTACCATCTATGTGAACATTTATTAAATCACAGCCCTGATACAATCCGTTCTTCTGATTTAATAATCTTCACCTAATCAAACACGCAAAGTTCTACACAAAAGGTGTAAAATATCTAAACAAAATAAAGCAAACAGCAGTATGGGATCAAACCAGCAGTTATAGAAAAATGATAATATGACAAAGGGATGTGGTGGTGAGGGGCGGTTGGGAGCAGAGCTCAAACTGCAACTCAGTCATAAAACGTCCCCCAACTCTGTGAGGTGAGCAGACAAAGAGTTATAAAACTTTTGACGGCAAGCTATTAGGCAGTAAAATTGAAGACAAAGAAAATGGTGAATTTCACCATGAGGTTATTTTAACAGTCCAGTCTCACAGCGTACCTGCGCTGACTCTCAGGTGGTAAATAACCCCACAAAACACACACAAAGCTGGGGAGCGCAGCGGCTTCCAGACATCCAACACGGCACGTCAAAGTTTCAATAAAAAGGTTACATGCACATATCATTCAGGACACATTAGATTAAATAGCGAATCTCATCGCACTAAAACCTCCTCTACCCTGCTCAGACTTTCTAAGAAAGAAAGAAATAATAAAAGGATGTGTTTTACTTTGTTGAAGTCTTCCTTCTGAGGGGGGTTGAGAGAGAGTGGGGTGGAAGTTGGAAGTTACTGTGCGTCCACAGTTTACTTCAGGAAAAACGGTCAATCTTTGTCCTCTGGCCTCCTTGGCGAAAGGGAAAATATGATCTGACCGTCAAAGTCGACTAGGACAAAACAAGGTGGCGATTCGTCTCCTCGAAACTCTGTGTTTTTAGTTACGTGTTAAACTCACGTCTTCGATCGGCAAAGTGAAATTTCTGGCCTTCTTATTCCAGAAACCTCAGTTATGAACTGTTCGTTGGCCAACGAAGGAGAATAAATGAAATCCACTCAGGACTCTTCGCCAGGTGATGCTTCAGTTGCGTGGTCACCGCGTCACGGTCTCCAGCTGAAGGTGAGTTTTCAAAATGGGCGCCTTCCTATATAGCGTCTTGCGATGTCAGACTTCTTGGGACGCCCCGTCATATCAGCCGTAGTGTCCGATGGGATTTGTAGGAACGGACTGTCCTGGATACAAAATGGCCGATGACGTTGGAAAGGCATAGTGGCGTCCAGCAACGTGCAAATGGTCCAATATTCAGCAAACAAGTGGTCCAAAAGAGGGGTCGGAGTTTTATCTGCTGGGCGGCGCTGGGAAAGCAGGGCGGAGGTCAATTCGCGGCTGAGGCCGCTAGAAGATGGCATGCCGGAGGGAGCCTGGGGGTTCTGTGAGGAATCCCCTGGGTCCCTCCCCATGCTCCCTCCCCTGGCTCCCTCCCGAGGCTCCGTCCCCTGGCTCCGTCCCCTGGCTCACTCCCCTGGCTCCCTCCCCAGGCTCCGTCCCCTGGCTCACTCCCCTGGCTCCCTCCCCAGGCTCCCTCCCCAGGCTCCATCCCCAGGCTCACTCCCCTGGTTACCTCCCCTGGCTCCTTCCCCTGGCTCCATCCCCAGGCTCCCTCCCCTGGCTCCCTCCCCTGGCTCCATCCCCAGGCTCCGTTCCCTGGCTCCGTCCCCTGGCTCCGTCCCTGGCTCCCTCCCCTGGCTCCGTCCCCTGGATCCGTCCACTGGCTCCCTCCCCTGGCTCCGTCCCCTGGCTCCCTCCCGAGGCTCCCTCCCCATGCTCCCTCCCCTGGCTCCCTCCCGAGGCTCCGTCCCCTGGCTCCGTCCCCTGGCTCACTCCCCTGGCTCCCTCCCCAGGCTCCGTCCCCTGGCTCACTCCCCTGGCTCCCTCCCCAGGCTCCCTCCCCAGGCTCCATCCCCAGGCTCACTCCCCTGGTTACCTCCCCTGGCTCCTTCCCCTGGCTCCATCCCCAGGCTCCCTCCCCTGGCTCCCTCCCCTGGCTCCATCCCCAGGCTCCGTTCCCTGGCTCCGTCCCCTGGCTCCGTCCCTGGCTCCCTCCCCTGGCTCCGTCCCCTGGCTCCCTCCCGAGGCTCCCTCCCCATGCTCCCTCCCCTGGCTCCCTCCCCTGGCTCCGTCCCCTGGCTCCCTCCCGAGGCTCCCTCCCCATGCTCCCTCCCCTGGCTCCATCCCCAGGCTCCGTTCCCTGGCTCCGTCCCCTGGATCCGTCCACTGGCTCCCTCCCCTGGCTCCGTCCCCTGGCTCCCTCCCGAGGCTCCCTCCCCATGCTCCCTCCCCTGGCTCCCTCCCGAGGCTCCCTCCCCTGGCTCCCTCCCCATGCTCCCTCCCCTGGCTCCCTCCCCTGGCTCCGTCCCCTGGCTCCCTCCCGAGGCTCCCTCCCCATGCTCCCTCCCCTGGCTCCCTCCCGAGGCTCCGTCCCCTGGCTCCGTCCCCTGGCTCACTCCCCTGGCTCCCTCCCCAGGCTCCGTCCCCTGGCTCCGTCCCCTGGCTCCGTCCCCTGGCTCACTCCCCTGGCTCCCTCCCCAGGCTCCATCCCCAGGCTCAATCCCCTGGTTCCCTCCCCTGGCTCCTTCCCCTGGCTCCCTCCCCTGGCTCCCTCCCCTGGCTCCTTCCCCTGGCTCCCTCCCCTGGCTCCGTCAACTGGCTCCCTCCCCTGGCTCCGTCCCCTGGCTCCCTCCCGAGGCTCCCTCCCCATGCTCCTTCCCCTGGCTCCTTCCCCTGGCTCCCTCCCCTGGCTCCTTCCCCTTTCTCCGTCCCCTGGCTCCCTCCTCTGGCTCGGTCCATAAAAACCTGCTATGGCGGTTGCCGCTGTTTTTGTGGAAACTTTGTGTAATCAGTCTTCGTCATCCTTTCAGCACGTCTCACACACACAGTGCTATTTATTTTCTATCCAAATAAATACAGCCACCTTATGTTATGGGTCTAATGCTGTTTATTAAATAAAGACATCATTTAAAAGTAACCTATAACAATGACATCCTGTTTGCCGATAATCAGCATTGGTTTCCACAAAAACAGTGGCCCTAGCAGGCTTTTACGGCCGGCCTGGCACCAGGACAGTAGGTGGCCACACCAAAACAGTCCAGGGGCTGCACTTTGGACACCCCTGGACTAAATGATTCATTCCTGTAGCTTTTAAAACGCATCGTCTGGGTAAAGTTTTCTATGTCAAGATAAACGAAGTAAACACCTGAAATTAGAAATGAGTGACATTGATAAATTCAACATAATATATCCATTTATATAAACGTACGTTTAAAAATAAAATGTATAGTATTTAAATATTTATTGTTAAATTGGTCATCATTATTTTCAGATTTTGTGGTATTTTTTTTTGTGCTAAATTGCCTTTTTTTCTAATTGAAGCTGCACAACCTTTTTTGTTCTTTCAGTGTGTTCATTTATCAAACTAATACAACCATGTTCATGTTATGGAAAGCCCAATTCTATTTACACTGATTCTAGCCTGAAACACCAATTATGTTCTACTCGTTTTTATCTATTCTTTAATCTTATTCAGTTCATTGAAGCACCAAGACGGTATATCAGTTTAATGTCAGGGTGTCTAACAATTTACTGTGACCACATTGTTCGTCTATAAGCATAAAACTTATCAAATGAAAGTGAATGTGAACTTTGAACAGATTTGTTCTATAAGGAGCTCTGGCACAGGATTAAAACATTACTTCCTGTCTGACTGTGACTGCAAGACAAACCGCTTAACAAGCGCCTGCTTTTTCTGCAGGTTTTAAATGCTTGCTGGAAATAAGCGTACCAGACAATATGCATTACTTTCAAGTTTAAATTATATTTAGTTGCTGCATTAGAATTCTTGTAAAAATCTGCAGCTCTACTCTTAGGCAAATGTTGATCTCAATTCAGATTAAACTGCTGATGATCTTTATTTGTTTTTATGTTCAGAAAGATTATTGTTAGTCACATTGTGTTGCGTTTATCAGAAAGCAATTTCCAACAGGACGATGAAGGTGAGGCTTCCTTTAAGTCCAATCAGGCGTGACGCAATGAGGACGTTGCGGCAGTTTAATACAATGAATGACTGGAATAACCTTGCGAAGAAAACATTTTTAAACGATTATTCGAATGAAATTTAAATTACAAGAGAAATGACCGGTTCAGCTAACTGCGATGTAAATCCTTGGATTCCGCAGCTCTTCAGTTTTCTTCAAATATTCTTACATCGCTTTACCTTCAGCAAGTTGACCGAAACGAACAGAGCAAACTTCCTGTTGAAGGACAACACAATAAAACATTTTCATAGTTAGCCCCCTAAAATGTTGAAGACACATATTTTAAGAAATTATAAAGCTTAAATTGCTATCTGATCTGTAGCCTCAAAATAGCACAGAATTAAAGGACTATTTCATATATATAAAAAAAAACAAAAAAAAAAACATTGTTCAATCAAAAATGTGCTTAACTGCAAGTTTTTTACCTGCCAAATTTGTCTGACACTAGAATCATGTTTTTGGTTATTAAACTAAAAAGCAAACACATATCAGATGATTATTATCTGGAATGTATATCCCTCAAGTTATTAGGCAGGCATGTTATGTGACTTTTTAAAGCTAAGCCAAAGACCCATTTGTTCACTTAAACTAATGCTTCTTAATTTTATGCTCAATGTTTTACTGCATCTTTTGGTATTTCCTTGTTTTGTTTTAAACAGCACTGTTCTGTTTTACTGTTTTTTTTTTTATCGTTCTGTAACTGTTTAGCACTTTGTTTGGAAGTGATTTACAAATAAAGTTATTAAGTTATTATTAATATTAGACTTTTAAAAGGGGGGAAGTTCATTTTCTTATTCAGGATAAGGTCAACTGGATCCTTTTTATACTTATAGGTTAGTAAGAAAAACAGCACTACCTAGAAAAGTAAAAAGAACATAGTGGCATCTAAATGACATAAAAGTCATTTAGATGCCACTATGGTGCCAGTGTCATTCCCTTGTTGAAACTCTATTCAGATGCTGCATGAAAACCTACAGACGAACTGCTAGAACCAGCCGTTTGTATTATCTTTGTAATTGAACACATTGCTCATTTCAGTATTATTTTTGTTCAAAGTTGTTAAGATCCCATGCCAAGGGCCTAATGCGCGCTGTGTCACTCTGGGGCCACTGTTGACAGACCCCTGATTTAGAGCTAGAACATTTGTATAAATCAAAATCTGAAAATGACAGAAAATGTTCAGTAAAGTAAGAGTAATGATGTAAATTACAAACGTTTAACTAAAACATACATTTAAGACACTTTTAACGAGCTGGGTATTTTATTTTGAAGGCATATGTTCACTTCCGGTCCAGTTTCAGCTCTCTCCGTCCATCTTGATGACCCTCCCTGGTCAACCGTTGTCCTTATAATTCCATCATTTAAGCTTCATCACCTTCTCTCCATCAACCTACCTGTTCGTCCCTCCGTTCAACCCTGTCAGTAAGACCCTTTGTAAGCGCTAAATTCTAAAGAAAAGAATTAGAAAAGATGGCCAGTAGTTTCTCAAGAATCCTCTCCTCCAAGAGAAACGTCGGAATCCTGTCGTTGGTCGGAGGCTCCGTAGCGGCTGGATTTCTGCTTCACCGGGAGCAGGTCACCGCCGGAGAACCTCTGCGCAGGAGGTACCCCGCCAGGTAACAGCACCCTCCGGCCTACATGGGCATTTTATGACTTTTTAGAGACTATATGTGCAATTATCTGAATTAATATGAAATATTTAGACGGCATTTATTGAAATGATACGTTAGCGCCCTAAATATTCAGTTTGTTTTTTAAACAATAACGGTTGGAAGCTAAAGCGGGTGGAGGAGTGTAAGAAGGAAAAACCCCGCCAGTATAGTGTTACCTGGACTATATTACCGACCTTGTTAGGTATGGACCAAATTATGACGTATAAAACTCTTTCTAATATGATACAAGGACAAAGAGATGATTAAAATGAGCTATTAGACGAGGAATGGCCGACTGCTGAAAGTTCAAGGCCTAGGGGCAGAAATTGGACCGGTGCTCATCCCAGAAAATGAATAAACGAATATTATTTTAGGATGTCTAAACCGTCCAATGTCGCACACAACATAAATAAAATCTATGCAAACATTGAGAAGCACAGTTTGCTAGAGCAGGAGAGCCATATGGAGACTATTTGTGTCATATTCAGGTCAGAGAGAAACCTAATCTTAACTTTACTTTACAACACATCATAAACCCAGCCTCAGTTCCTCATAAGAAATGAGGCTATAGTGGATCTTGTCTTCTTGTCTTTCTCTTAATAAACAACAGATTGCACTGCAATCCGTTGTTCATTAATACAATTCAAAACGGTGTGACTAATAGACTACAATTTAGTTGAATAAAATACATCCTGGCCTACAGTATTCCACAGTCGTGGTTTGGGTGTGATAATCAGTCAAAGAAACGATGTGTACGTGACTCATGGCACTCCTGCATGAACTATAAAACAGCCTTACTGTATGCAGATTGGTAAAACGTTATCTGCTCCCTGGATAAAAGTCCCTTCAGGTAACAGAGGACGTTTTTGCTCATAGATTGACCTTGATTCTTCTTGCCAGGTTTAGCTATTTTCTTGTTGATCCTTTCGGATACATTTGCTACAGCATCGGGAGTTTTGCATCCTGCAGAATAATAATGTTGTAATTGACACTTTCCATATAGTTGCATATCAACTATGTCATTGTAAAGATTATTTTAAATTCAGTCATTCAACTAAAAAATTGAATATCAGATGCATGTTTATTACACAGGGACTGATGTATTTCAAGTGTTTATTTATTTTCAGTTTTATGGTAATGGTTTACAGCTAATGAAAACCCAAGAGTGAGTTGTCAGAAAAATGGAGTATTACAACGCAGGAGTTTTAATACAGAAAGGTTATGTTTTTGCCTACACCGTCATGGAGAACACTGCTCACATGACAGTTGTTCAGCAGACAGTCCCTGACACTGTCTACATGGAGAGTGAATCACAAAAGGTCATTGCAAAAGAACCTGGCTGTATTCAAGCGCATTATTGGAAAGTTAAGAGGAAGGTAAAAGTGTAGTAGATAAAGGTGCACATGCAACAGGGATAGCTGCAGCCTTAAGAGGATTGTATAGCCAAGCTTGTTTAAAAACTTTTAAATGATATTGGAGATTCACAAGATGTGGATTTTCCTTGTTGACGATAAACGATAAGATAAACGCCCGCCCCTACCTCAGAAGTGTCCGACCTGGGCTATGGTGACAAAGAACTGGGCCATTGTTCATCGGTCCAAAGTGCTGTTTCTTGATGAGAAGTAGGTCCCAGAATTTAGAGGAAGAGAGGAGAGACATCCAAGCTGCTTGAGGTCCAGTGTAACGTCTCCACAGTCACTGATGATTTGGGGAACCATGTCATCTGCTGGTGTTGGTCCACTGGGTTTTATCCAGTGTAAAGTCAGTGCATCTGTTTACTAGGAAACATTAGAGCACTTCATGCATCCCTCTGCCTACAAACATCATGGAGATGCTGAATTCATTTTCGAGCAGGACTTGGCACCTACGCACGCTGCCTGAAGTAATGCATGCTTTAAGTCCAACTGTGCTTGGTTTGGCCAGCAAACTAGAGGACATCTATGGAGTATCGTCAAGAAGACTACAGACAGCAGAGCTAACAATGCAGAAGAGCTGAAGGTCACTATCAAAGCAACCTGGACAGCCTCAACACCTCGGAACTGTTGGCTAATCGCCTCCGTGCCACACTGCATTAATGCAAAAGGAGCCCTGACCAAGTATTCAGTACATATAACATACAGCACTTAGGGTTACTTTACAGTGGACTGACATGTTTGTATTTTGTTGTTCTGTCATATTCAAATTTTCTGAGGGACCCAATTCTGACTTTTCATTAGCAGCAAGCAAATAACCATCAAAATTAACAGAAATAAACACTCCTGTATGAATAAAATGCAGATTTGCATTTAACATTTCTAATTGAATTTGACACCAAAGTTAAAGGAGGGAAAGATGACCTGAAATAGAATTTTTCAAAGATTTTTTCACAGATTTCAGTCATCCGTGGAAATGAGACTAAGCGTCAGGTTTGCTTTTACCACTGCTGAAACAACATTTGAGTGGTTTCACAGGAGATATTTAAATAGTTTGGTACCACCTAGTCAAAGTATTGACCTCAATCCAACTAAAGGTCCTTGAAGCTAGTATAATCACAGGTAATGGTTTCCTATTGGGAGAAAATTAAACATCTTCACTTTATCTTTTAACAGATTAGGTGAAAACAAAGCTGAAATAGTTACCCTAAATCCTAAAATACTTTAATAAATGCAGTCTGGTCTCTTTTTTTGTTCAATATCATAATTGTTTAATTCAATAAAGACAATTCCATTAAATAATTGACAGTTTGTCGTTTGTGTGGAGATATGTGCCACTTATCTGTGTCTCTCTTTAGTAAATAGGCCTGTTGGATTGTTAACAACAGGGTATGCTAATAGTGGAAGGCCACATGCTTAGGTTTCTGTTGCTCGTGGAAAAAACAAGTAAACGGTTCTTTTAGTGAGTCAGTTGGGTTCAGAGCTCAGCAGATTGTTAACCTTGTACAAAAGCTGCCATTAAATGCAGTCTGAAAGCTTAATGAAGTCTTGCTTTATCTCATTTTTCTATTTGCACAGTGCGGAGTACCCTGACCTGCGCAAACACAACAACTGCATGGCCAGTAACCTGACACCTGCCATCTATGCCAAGCTGTGTGATAAGACCACGCCCAATGGGTTCACACTGGACCAGGCCATCCAGACAGGTGTGGACAACCCCGGGCACCCCTTCATCAAGACTGTTGGCATGGTGGCAGGAGATGAGGAGTCCTATGAGGTCAGACGTCACACTGGGTTTGGTTTTAATCAAACAGAAATGTCCGTGTGGTCATTGTTCCCAAAAATAGCACAATTTATGCTACCAAAGATTCTTTGACAAAATGGAGCATTTCATAATCAGTCTATAAAGGGTGCAAGGTTCAAGTGTGCTGTATGCTGTGTGGAAAACAACAGTATATTTGATCTGCAGTGGAGTTAAGTATGCTCCTTTATCAAGCAGTATATATCTGGGTCATTTCTCAAAATGTTTCTGGTGTCTAAAATCGATTTAGCTTTTGGTCTGAGGAGATACATTTAACAATAAATAAATTCATCTCCAGGACACAGGTCCTGTCTTCTTCCTATGCTTCCGCTATGATGGCCAGACGTAGCTGCGCTGTTTAAATCTACATATAATTGTTCGAATAGATGAACCTACAGGCGTCTAGGAATCGTATCAAAGGTGAACCAGACTTGTGAAGACTTCTACGTTTCTCTCCCTGATATCCTGGAGGATTTCATTAGATTGTTGCATGGTGTGACATAAACAGGCAGTGTGTTTGTGGTGTTCCTTTAGTATACATCCACAAATGTATATTATGTGTCCTCAGTTTAACTCATATGTTGTAACATACCAAGAGGTTTAAAGGGATAGCACTCTTAGGGCCTGATCTTCAAAGATCCCAAAAAGGGGGCACTAAACTGCTTGTACAAAAAAAAATTGCACGTGCAATAACTGGGAGTGTTGCGTGGGATTTTCAAAGAGTGCGTGTGCAATGGATAACAAGTGCAAAAAGGTGCAGATGGCCCTATTTAAAATGAGGAAATTGCGTGTGCTACTGCCCCAAGCATGCAGGGGTTGTTGCGCTGCGTTATTATAAATGATCCAGTTGCTGATTTTTTCCTTCTGTTCCACTCTTGCTTTTCTGGACTGTTACAGTTTGTTAACCTTTCTTGTCGTTATTCACAGCAACAGGTTTGTCATCGCAGCCTCTGCCGTGATGAGTTTATTTCTCTTCTCTGTTCATGTGCGCTTGGCGCCTCTGAGTGCGTAATTGCACATATAGAAGGTTGAGTCTGAAGATGTTCTGCGGGCAGATGTTTCATTTTTGTGGTCCGGACGAGCCCAGTGAGGCAAAGACTACATCCTGCTTTGCCTTTAACTGGTGTACTTGCTTGTCATGTTGATGATTTTATGTGGAATGGATCACACATGTTTTTAGAGTCAGTCATACCTCACCTGAGGTCAAAGTTTAATGTCGGTCGTGAAGCACATAATAGCTTTTCCTATGTGGGGGTAGATCTTGTTACTGAAGGTAAGAAGGTGCAAATACACCAAGAAACATACATTCAGCACTTGGAGTCCATACACCTCTCACCCTCACGAGCAGCAGAGTCAGCTTCACCTCTCACTGAAAAGGAGACAGAGCAGCTCAGATCTAAGACTTCTGTGGGTGGCGAGACAGAGCAGGCCTGATGTCATGTTTGATGCTAGTCATTTAGCATCTCGTCTCAAACATGCTACAGTACAGACCATTAATGAAGCAAACAGAGTTGTGTGTAAGCTCAAGGCCAAGCCAGTTGAATTGAATTTTCAACACATTGGGGAAGACAGTAACTTAAAGATAGTTACATTTACTGATGCATCTTTTGGAAATCTTTCAGATGGGGGTACTCAAGGCGGGCACTTCATTGTATTGATGGGTGACAATGGGCGGTTCTCTCCCATTTCATGGCAGTTAAAGAGAATTAAGAGAATTGTCAGAAGCACTCTGGCAGGTGAAACACTTGCTATGTCTGAGGGGATCGATAATGCCATTTTTCTTTCCACGCTCTTTTCTGAACTCAGTGCTGGTAGTACTGCTTATCCTCCTATAATCTGTGACTGATAATTTCTCTCTTGTTGATGCACTTAAGTCAACTAAGTTTGTTGCAGAGAAAAGGTTACGGCTGGAAATCAGTTCAATTAAAGAGCTGATTCAAACTAAGAGAGTTGTGGTCTCAAACAAAAGACCAACTCGCAGACTCTTTAACAAAGAAGGGAGCATCCACAACCTCACTTCTTAAGGCTCTTTATGAAGGCCTTTGGAAAATTCAATAAATTCATTCACAAGATGTTTCACAGTCTATCAGGTTGAAACTGTTCTAACAAAATCCTTAACGGCTGTGTTTTCTCATGAATCTTAAAAATATATATATCTTTATTTTGTTTGGTTTTTTTTTTTAGAAAAAGTGGGAGATTGTTACTCCTTTATTTCTTCGTATTACATGTTCATCCGCCAGGGGCACTGGTTTTGTGAGGAGCGTATGTTGGGAGTGGGTACTCTTCGGAGGAGGAAGAGTCGGTCCGGACAAATGTTCATGGCGGAATAAAGTTAAAAAAGAAACAAGTTATTTTTTTCTGACTAACATTCTCCAAAGTAGCGCGTGCCCTCAGCCATCGGTGCGAACACGGGGCAGCTGGTCTAGGCTGACAGCATCATAGGAGCACGCACAGCTTGTTAACTGTTTTGATTGACGTAGCTCACAACAAATTGGACGATAAATATTAACAATAAAATAGACAAACATGCCTGTCAATTAATTTATTAGAGGTTTGTCTCCCCTGATCTTTTAATTCTTTTCGGAGACCCTGTCGTGGTGCAACTTTTTGGACTTTGTTGTGGTTTGTGTTTTGACTTTGGTTTGGTTTTGTTGTCATGGTTGTTTTGTTTATTTCCTTCTACTGCCTCCTAGTGTTTCTTGTTTTCTCTCCCCTCGCTTCTTGTTCCCTTTCTGTGGTTTAGGTTTTGTTTATTTTTGGTCAGTTTCTTTATGGGTTCTTTGTTAATTATTAGGTTCTGGTGTTTCTTCTGTTCCTTCTAGTTTCTCGGTTTACTTTAGCTAATCATTATTGTTTCTCTGGTTATTTATCTTTGTCCTGGTTTCCTGATTCTTGTTTGTTTTTCAGTCCTTATTGTTTTTGTTATGTTTCCCCTCTGGATTTATGTTCTGGTTTAGTTCTCGTGTTTTGTTCTAGCCTTGTCACCTTAGCAACTATTCACATTCCCCCAGTTCTCTACAGCCTGGTCCACACCCGAATTTCATTCTCCTCTGATTACCTGGCTCTGTGTCTCATTGGTTCATACCTCACTCCCCTCTGTTTATAAGCTCTCTGGTTTTGATTGTTCTTCGCTGGTTCCTTCTGTTACTACCCCGTTCCTTACCACGTCTAGACCTTGTTTATGCTTCGCTCCTGCAGAGTGGCTTTTTGTAAGTTTTTGGGCTTAATACCTTTGTACACCTGCAGTGATTTTGCTACGTTTTGCTTTGTTTTTGTAAACGTTAAGGATTTCGACTATGCTACGTTTTTGCTACGTTTTGTAAAGGACTTTGGAATAAAGAAGAAGTTTTCCTCTAACATGCTGCTGTCCAGCTCTTACCTGCACGTTGGTCCTTCCCTAAACACCACCATGACAGACTCAGTGTTCTTTTTTATATACTATATGTTTGAAGTGTTTGGTGTTTATCATAAACAGCCACAATATTTAAGCCTGAATATAATATTAGAAACATGGATATAGTTTGTTGTAAGAGTTTGCAATCTGTATGTTATAGCTTTGCTCATTTTAAAACATAACATCACACCAGGTTCCTGCAAAGAATTCAAATTGAACATACTACATAAAATGTAATATTTTCCAATAATTTTACTGAATTCGTTTTGTTTGTTCTGCCAATATTCTAACGATATACAACGTGTTTGTTTGTTTTATTTGTTCTTTGGTGGCATGAAGTCATTTTTTACTGTGTAAACCCTCCCCTGTCATATGTTCACATTCAAACAACATAATCAAACGGATTCAGCTCCGATTGCTCTGCATCGACACAATGTTGCTGTCAATAATGCAGTTTGTTTAGTTTAGTGACCAGGGTAAAGCTTACACTGTTTTTCACCACATGGAATAGGTTGCCTTAAAATGGTGATTTCTCACCTGCTAAAAAGTGATTCTAGCATCTAGTTTGCAAATGAAGGTTTTAATCTGCCTCATAATGTCTTTATGTCTTTTCTATTAATTATAAAATCAACATCAAAGCACAGTGAGTCTTTTGCATGGTGTGCAATTACAGTTAACAGGCTGTTATCAGTTATGTGCACACCTCTGCGTCATCAGGTTTGTGCTTCAGCAGCAGATTATCTCACTGACAGGACTGGTGCGCTGGAATGATCCAGATGCAAGAAAAAAAATGTTGCAAGGAGTTTTGTCATAGGAGAAGTGTCATGGCTTCTGTTTGTTATTGGCTCCAAATCCCTTAGATAATCCTCATAGAATCCTCTATTCTCATCTATTTTTATTATTTTAATTGTTGACAACCCAAATCTGTCGACACAAGTACAGAAGATTTTCTCTCTCCTTTCTCTGTCGTTCTATGCATGCCTCCCTCGGACCACAGTGACAGCAGACAATGTTGCTTCCCAGATAGTACCTGCATTTCTAACATGTCTAGAGTCCAGACGCAAAAACAGCGCCGCAATCCGTTTCATGTTTGAGAAATCGCATTGCGGGTGGTAAGGGATTACATTTGCATATCCCCCTCCCATAAACTTGAATGTTTGGGTCATTATCAGATGTTTTGCATATTCGTTGAGGTAAACACCCTAAAACGTTTGCGCCCGCTGTTCCACTGATTTTACCGATTAGCACCCGATTATAGGAGCTTTGTGGACGCAAACAGGTTTGCCTGAGGTTATGCACACATAAACCATCAGGCCCTTAGTGTATGTAAACTTCTGAATGTGTAAACATTTTGGAGTGGCCAGCCAGAGTACCAACTTGAATCTGACTGAGGATCTGTAGGGGGAGCTAAATATTAGGGTGATGGCAAAGAGACGTCCTACTTTAAAGGCTTGGGGCTCCTCACTAAAGTGAAATCTTCAAACTACCATTGGGTACATGAAAAAGCTGATCAGAAGAGAATAGTGTAAATAATTTGGAATGCACTTTTTTATTGCAATGTAAATAAAAATAGATAGATCCTGTTATGAATTGGAACTGCTTTTGTATTGTTTTATTATGTTTTGAGAGATATTTGTCTCATTTCATGTCTAAAACACGCTTTCATGTTAGATGAAAATTATTCAGGATCTAAATCTGTCGTGGGTGTGAATAATCTTGGGATTAACTGATGAATATGTTTCTCTTTAGGTGTTTGCAGACCTGTTGGACCCTGTTATCAAAGAGAGGCACAATGGCTATGATCCCAACACAATGAAACATCCCACTGACCTGGATTCCAGCAAGGTACTGACTACCTATGACAGGTTCCTTCTCTATTGTACTGGGTCTCTGGTTAGAACATGTTTTTATTGCACAGATTTGTATTTTAGGTCATTTCAGGGGAATTTCCTCTAGCTCTTTGCCATTTCTTGAAACCAACCACAGCCATCTTAGAGGATATAATTGTATAGCAGCCACTCCCTAGAGATGTTTTCATAGAAACAATCGGATGAATTCAGGAAAACTTCTAGAAGATTTAAATGTTAAAAATGATGTATATCCTTAAGCATATTTGTTTCAGCTTCATTCAGGTAACTTCGATGAGCGTTACGTGCTGTCGTCCAGGGTGAGGACAGGCCGTAGCATCAGGGGCCTGAGCCTGCCCCCTGCCTGCACCCGGGCAGAACGCAGAGAAGTGGAAAGGGTGGTGGTGGATGCTCTCGCTGGGCTGAAGGGAGACCTGGCTGGCAGATACTACAGTCTTACTCAAATGACAGAGAAGGAGCAGCAACAGCTCATTGATGTAAGTGATGCATGGTGTCAGTAATAATAACCTGCTGTACTAAAGATATGTTTTAACTTCTACAAAAATCATTCATTGGAAAAAAAATCTGTGTTTCAGTAAACCATCATAAAAATGGATAGATCATAATTTTTGCAACTTCTTCATAATGCTGAGTAACATTGTTTGGATCATGTTCACCTGAAGACATTTTTAGCCATTTCCCTGGGAATAATGTGGGACGTCCTAATTTATTCCTCACCGGAAACTGCATTTATTATTACATTTTACAGAAAAATTTAGATGGTCTACAGTTTGGATTGTTTGGTTAGGTTGCTGAATATGTCAATATTGTTAAAATGTGTATTTAAAATCTACACGTCCAACTATGTTGGAAAAACACACAGGATTTCATAGGGTGTCCTAACTTTTTCACTTGATGGTACATCATGTAAAAGGACTTTGAGGCGTGAGATTCAAGCAAAGCAGATTGTGTTATGGCCGTATATAATATACTAAATTATTGAGATGCACTTTATATATTATACAAACGTTAAAACATGGATGTTAAAAAGGAAATATTACCAGAGGTGTAGTAGCTGGAAGGTCCTCTCATTAGGTTGTGTCTTATAACCTTCGGCTTGGATCTACGTCACACTCTGTCCACCCCTGAAAGAATGAATGGTTTGAGTTGATAAAGTGAAGATTTATCTGGGAATTCATCATCTGAGGTGGAGGAAGTGAAGACAACTGATGTCTGAGTGCAGCAGCTTGGAGACGCCTCCTTATAAACCAATGTAAACCTAAATGTGATTCATTTGAAATATAAAACTTTCATAATCTTCTTAGTTTTTTCAAGCTTTAAATATATGTACAACCTTTAAAATAAGACATTTTTTGTTATTTTGCTTTTTCAAGAATTAATTTTTTCTGCTTTAAATTCTTTTTTATAGTATTTTTAGTATAGCATTTTTATAGTATATGTATATGTAGAGGGTTGTTTTTACTCTTTTTACTATATTTTTTTGTACTTAGCGTTATGTTATTGAATTATAATATTGTAGTTTGTCCTAATTGGTGAATACTGTCCAGCCTAAGTTGTGAATAAAATATTGATTTTGTGTATTTTTATTAGGATCACTTCCTGTTTGACAAGCCTGTGTCACCACTCCTGACATGTGCAGGCATGGCTCGTGATTGGCCCGATGCCCGTGGTATTTGGTAAGCAGGAATAACAATATTCTGCCCATTAGGCAAACTGTATTTATGGTATGTTTGTTTTGTGACTGGACTTTTCTATCAATAAAAAAAAACCATACAGTTCATACTCAAACCATCTTTTCATTTTCTATCACTCACTGCAGTAATGTCCTCTCTGTTTTTGCTGAGCTGTGGTGAAAATGCATTCACTGGCAATGCTACAAGCTTTGAGTTTCAGTGTGTGTACAGGAATATCCCAGTTCAACGTGTCTGTCGGCTAAAATCAATCACCTACCCCCCTGTTTATTTCCTCTGCAAGGCCTATCAGACACTCCTCTTCTTAAGTATTCGACCTTTATCTCCTCTTTCAGGGGAACAGTTGTTTGTCCCTCTAGGTCTCCTCTAATGTATTCTGGGATCTACAGTTGGTTGGCATTTCCTCTCCTACTGCAGACAACACCCTCTGTTAATCGTCAAACAAAAGAAAGGAGACTGGTTTGGGGCGTAAAATGGTTTTGTTGCTTTAAAACTTGAAACATATTCTGCTTGAATGACGCCAGGAGATTAATCGTCAACATAAAGACTTGGTAGGAAACATTACTGTCTTTAGTGAAAAAAAAAAACATCTTTCACCACGTCTCTAAGGACTTGAAGTGTGGGGTGAGTGCAAAAGGGGACATTTTTCTGGTTATGGTGCTAATTATTAGGATTCACCCTCTTGCATCTTTAGTGATCTAATTCCAATCATTTTCTGTTTTCAGTCTGGACCATAACGTTGGACATCTAGACACATTTGTGTACTTCTTGAACTCCTTCTTGAACAATGATATTTGTGAAACAATTGATTTTTTTTTTTACCTGTATGTTTTTGCATAAAAAGTTTAAAACGTTTATTAACAGATTTGTGGACTCAGAAACAAGCATCGCTATTTGTACCAAGAAGAAATATATTTGAGAGTAGAAGTGTCAGTCCTGCAGGCAACTCCTAGTTTCTGTGTCACAATAGATGACATATCTCAGGCCAGTAAGAGGTTTACAAACATCCATTATCTCCATCAGTGTCATTTTCATTTCAGGCTCTTAATGATGCATTTGAAGCATTTTTTCTTCATGCTGGTATGACAAACAGCCTCATCAAATGTTAAGAACAAGAATTTGGTTCACAAGGTTGATTTTATTATGAATTTTATTTAATCCTGCAAAATATTTCAAATCACAGTCATTATAGCAATATGAATGTTTGAGACATTGCAGTGGTAAAGCACAGCTTGCATGTAGTAGAGTATTTTAAGTGTCATGCAGTGAGATTCTGCATGCCAGACCTGTCCTTGATGATGACACCAGATCCAGATGTTTAATTACTGTGATGCTAAAGCTCACAGTTAATGGTTGTGATGATGGAGAAGAAATGACAGTCATGAAAATGGAGGTTAATAATAATCAACATCGTAATAGTCAGCATACAGCATCACAACTACATGCTTCATCTTCTACATCTCTGATTTTCTCTAAACCACACAGAGTATCGAGTAGTTTAGTCTCAGCCTCACTATATTTGAATTAATGTCCCTTAGCAATTTGCATAGAAACCACATACTTTTTATAGCTGTGGTGTAATTTTGGTTGAATATAGAATGGCTCTTATTAGGAATTTAATTCCTCTTCTTCTAGCGAGAAGACATGATTTTTGAGCGTGCAGCCAGGAGAATCACACACACACACACGCCGAGTTTATTTACATCGGTTTGCATACATAAATAGAGGTTTTTTTTAAGGATCGGTCTGGTAATCTGACATGTGTGCTCAATTCCATGTTGATTGGGACGTAGAAAGACATTCTGCTTGGATCAAGGTTTATACATCTGGATTTTTTTGTGCGTGAACCTTCTTGATTGTTAGCATATGGCAGGTTTTAGTTGCGAATGCATTTAAGTCTTTGCACAAGAGACCCCAGAAGCTTGATGTTACCCAGCTTTACTCATTCCAAAACCAGTTTTAATGTTTGTTTGGGACCATGCTTTGCATCGTAGTACCACCACCGTGCTTGTGGTTCCTGGGTGATTCCTAAACACCCTGAACTAATTTTTTCCAATTCGAGGCAATAGTTTGGGTCAAATGAGAGAAACTTGGACAAAGCTGTCCCGAAGAACAATGACCCTAAAGACGCATGGGAACTGACCAACCAGTCTAGTATACATTGGTTTTAAAGGCCATTGAAGTGTAATTTATGTCAACAATGACTGAATGTGAGCTTTTGATGGACAATGTAGGTTGGTGCAACTGTAAAGGACAGAACGTGCTTAAATAACATGGATCTGAGCTGTTTATCAAGCAAAGAACTTCCCTCTGTGCAGGCACAACAATGAGAAGACATTTCTGATTTGGGTCAATGAGGAGGATCACACCAGAGTTATCTCCATGGAGAAGGGAGGTAACATGAAGAGGGTCTTCGAGAGGTTTTGCAAAGGTCTCAAAGAGGTAAGATGTGGTTGCAGTTGAGAATGGATCCTTCTAGATTATTTATGATCTTGAGGGAAAACAGAGAGTAAACAGCCATTCTAGGCTATATTTGTCATTGTGTGTGATATTTACTAAATGTATCTGGTGCTTGTACTGAGTTAAGCTCAGCCAATTTGAAATACAGCCCAGAACTGAGCTGCTCTGCATTATCTAATATAGATGGTGGATATTGTTATTATGGACGGTTTCTGCTCTTAGACGGCTTTATAAATTCAACGAGGGGGACTTAGGTTTGTCTAAAAGCAGGAAACTGGTGAACATAAGTCCTCCGTCTCCTTCTAAAATAAAGCCTGTTGACAGACATAAAGAACACACTGTCCAAAAATGGTCATGTGAACATAAATTATTTATTCAAACATTCCATGTTCCCCATTAGTCAAAGAGCAAAGGACAAGCAATGCAGCTTGTGGTGCTGCTCTGTTGCACAACTAACAGGCAGCTCTCCTACACACGTTTTTGGTTTGATGTCCCAGAAAAAAATGAAATTCTGTTACGTGCTTACTGGAACTAATGCCCACATGACTTTAGCATGACACACAGGCGCCATGCATTGAGTCAGGACTGCTGCAGAAACAGAAGCATCCTCAGAAGAACACAGAACTGGTTCTTTTTAAAGGCCAATAAAGTTCTGGGAGTAGATTAACATACTGCTTTGACAGGTTGACCTGAATGTAATTGATGTATAATTTACATGAAATGTCAGCATTTTCACTCTCCGCCACTAGTGTTTATGTCCTAACTGCTCCCTTAGCAACAAACTGATACAATAATCACAACTATGCAGCTTAAGCTCTTAAAAGTCAATCGACAGCATGGTGATATGTGTAGACCAGTAGGGATACCTGTCAGCGCTATAATTTACAGTTCTCACACTGCTTCAAGATCTGTTAACACGTTAATACATATTTCTATCCATCAGAACATCAGCAATTTTCTCTGCTTTAATTTGAGCCATATTTTATATAAATTAGATAAGAAATAAGGGCGCCACCACCTGTTGTGACAGATGCACGCTCATCCTGCATCAGAACAGCGTGGTTTGGTTGATATGAGTATAGCAATGGCACCTGCGTGTGCACATCACTATCTGTTCCAGCTAATAGGCGATGTCCAATCCAGTAATATATATCAATGGTAATGCCCCATCAGGTGGAGCGTCTAATCCAGGAGAGAGGCTGGGAGTTCATGTGGAACGAGAGGCTTGGCTACGTCCTGACCTGCCCCTCCAACCTGGGAACTGGACTCAGGGCTGGTGTCCACGTTAAGCTGCCCCTGCTAGCTAAGGTAACACAAACGTTGAACATCTTTACATGGGTTTTTATCAATGGAAATCTGACAAGCAGCAATCTGTTTTAAATGTCATTTGACTTAGATTTGTTTTGCTTAGATAATGGTTTATAAATGCCTATAACTACAAGATGACACATACAGTCCCTTCCAAAAATATTACTATCTCTTGAACTTATCTACATTGTGTCACATTTCAGCTGCAAACTGGGTTATATCTCGACCAACTTTGCTCATCTAGAGACTGAAATCTTTGCCCATTTTTCTTTGCAAAACATTACAAGCTCAGTCAGATTGGATGGAGCGCATCTATGACCAGATGTTTTTCAGTCTTGTCACAGGCTCAACTGGGCATACGTCTGGACTTGGACATGACCATTCTAACACATGAATATGCTTTCATCTTAGCTGTTCTTTTGTAGCTCTGGTTTACTGTTTAGTGCCACTGTCCTGCTGGAGGGTGAACCTCTGCCCTGGGTTTTCTGCTGCCTCTGTTCCATCTATGTTCCCAGTACCAGTGGTCAGCTTTCCTGTTGCTGCTTAAGAAAAGCTTCCCCACATCATGATGCTGCTGCCACCACCTGCCACGGTGGAGATGTTGTGTTCAGGGAGATGTGTAATGTTGGCTTCCTGTCGCCTGTAGAGTTTCTTCTGTGTTTGCTGGGTCTTTAAATCTGTCACATAAAATCCCGTTAAAAAGACATTGATGGTGTGTGGTTGTGTCAAAATGTAAAAAAGGTTTTGTAAGTCCCATTGTATTTGTTTTACTGAACATTTTTAGATGACATGTTTTTGAAAGCTCCTATGCTACTTTTCACCTGGTTATTTGGGAGAGTTTCTTTATTACACACTGGCAGTAAACTTCCAGATTTACGAAAGCTGCCAGCAGGTACCTGGTGTTGAATGTGGCTATTTTGGGAATTGGTGTTTGACAGTGTTCAGCATGACTCCTTTCCTCTACCTTACAGGATCCCCGCTTGAGTAAGATCCTAGATAACCTGCGTCTCCAGAAGCGCGGGACCGGTGGCGTGGACACCGCTGCTGTAGGCGGTGTGTTTGACATCTCCAACCTGGACCGCCTGGGACATTCAGAGGTAGGGTGGGGAAAACGTGACGTGTCTTTTATCAGTCAATTATATTTGGATGCTGAACTGTTTCACTGGAGTTCAGTATCAGTTAATCAATGCATTCAGTTGATGTAAATTTTAGTTGTCAGAACCGATTAACACAATGTTTAAATGGTCTGGAACTGTTTTAGTTTTTTTTAAGCATCTTTTAAGAAAGCTACAAAAATGCGATTCTGCTTATTTGATGTATATTTTCCAGATGAGCCAACAGGATGATTTATCTGAATTATTAGATGTACTGTAACATGTCTAGCTTGTTGAGACGACTCTGATGACCGAGACCTCTTTGATTTCTTACTCCTGTTGTTTGGCTAACTGGCAGACTGCTGCGTGGTTGAGATGTATTCCTGCCTCCACAAGCCTGAGTTTGCTTCTGCAGAGCCTGATTAGAACATTGGAAATTCATTTTTGTTGCAATAGAAAGTAAACATCTAAAAAGCCACTGTGCATTGTGGTGTATGGGCCTGTATTGGAGAACACAAATTAAGTATTGAATTGCCCTGCTTATGTGCTACGTTATAGATTTAGATGTGTTTATTTTCCTGCTGTAAAAACTGTTTTATTTGTTGCTAGTTTTAATGAGAACAAGGGAAAGCTCACTGTTCATGGAAAATAAGAGGTATGAATTTCGCAATAATCAGGAAATGAATGAACCCTTCTTCACGCTATGCTTGCAAGTATGCAGGAGAAACTGCAGTAGTTTCTGATAATGAAAACAAAGAAAGGTCAAATCCAGGTTGTGTTTTGTCTCTCCCTGGCTACTGTAGAAACCTGTGACATCTGTTAATGATGGATTATCCCAGAGGAGGTTTTTATAAGCTAGGGCACTTATACTGTAGGTATATAGTGACGAATGAGATTATTATCTAGTGTTTCTTTCTGTATAAAAAAGGATTTGTATTACAGAACAGTTGTGTTCACGTCCTGGGAAAAACTGAATGTCTGTTTCCAATTTACATTGAATATGAATAACACACAGAACTATAACTAAATGATACCAGGGACAGTTCTATACAATTTCTTAGTTATGTATACCAAGGTTTACACATCTGTATTCAACATTTTGGCTGTGAGTTATTCTTTGTTTTACCTGATCTTAAAAGACATAGGTTTAGTTTCTTCTTTCTTCCCTGTTAAAAGCAGGCCACTTATGTTTATAGTTGATAATCTCTGTAAAATATGTGGCCATGGTTCAGAGTTGCTTGTTGCTGATTATCTATAGCCAGTGGCAGCAGCTCTGACTTGAGGCTAAAAAGGTTGCATGATCAAATAATTCAAAAAATAGAGTTTTATCATTTTTATAATGAATTTATTACTCATTGAATCAAATAGCAGTCAAATGATCACAGATGTTGGTGGAAATGCTTTAATTGTTTGATTCTGTGTGTGCAGTAAGGAAAAGTTTTGCAGTTTTTAATGCAAAATAAATCATGGGATATAAATGTGGCGTGTCTCTTACTTAGGTCCAGCTGGTGCAGACTGTGGTCGATGGTGTCAACTATCTAATTGAGTGTGAGAAGAGACTGGAGAAAGGCCAGGACATCAAGGTGCCCCCACCCCTTAAGCAGTTCAAGTAGACACTGATCCTTCATCGCTACACACAAACCTTTGGGCACACACACATGCACAGACACCCTGCCTTGTGGCCATAGATATTAAAACTATCTATGTTATTGTCCCATTAATTATTAATATTATTATCACTATGCTACCTTTGTAATCAACCACCCATCCCTGCTCTACACTATATTCTATAATTACATCTATATTTGTTATATGTAACTCTCTGGCTGAGCAATGTTTGGATCCCAGAACTTCTTTAAAACTGAAAATGCTCCGATTCTAATCCTGCTCTAAAAGGATAACAGTAATTTATAGACTTATGTCAAATGTGGAGCTGTTTTAATAAAACAAAGATCTGCTTCTCTGCATGGCCAAAAAGTAAAAAACAACACTCCCTCTCCCACTCCATCCACCTTTACTCTGCCGCATGTCCTGTACCATCCATCACCTCCACTCACTCCATCGTAGTGATGACCTCTTACCTGGTGCTTGTGTAGTCCATCCGTCTGTGCTATAGTCTCCATCGTGGATTGTGTGTACGTAGTTTCTTTTTCAACGTTTAATGATTTTGAATGTAGATTTACAAACTGTACATTGAAGAGATGTGTTTTCTTCAGAGGATGTGTTTCTGTGACACCTTGTTGTCACACTGGCCGGGTCGGGCTCCATACTGTAAGCTCCTGAAGCAATAACAGATGTCTTTTATTAAACAAATCATCTATTTAATAGGATCTCCTCCTCTGTTTGTTTTTCATTTCTAAATGAACTACAATTTTTTCAGTGAGGATTTATTTTCACAAACAAGGCCAAGATTTAGGTAACCATGACTACTAAGCTTTCAGGATGTAACTGTGATTAGCATAGGTTGTTGGTGCCATGCGACCATCTTTAGAAACCTGTATTAAACACTACACAAGAAGGTTCCTGTTTCCATACAGACATGAGATCTGAAGATGATCAGGATTTCTTCAGTTCAGTTAGAAATTTAAATGCTTACAGTAGTTTTGTAAAAGCATTCATAACCCTCAAACCTCCTTTTCTGGGAATATCTTTTACTGGGATTTTATGTGATAGACCATCTCAAAGCAGTGCTTCATTGTAAAGAGAAGGGAAAAGGCTTTTAAAATTTTCTTGCAAAAAACAAATCTGAAAAGTGTGGCGTGTTTTTGTATTCAGCTCTTATAGAAAATTCTCTCCAGTTTCCTTTGCCAAATAACTGAAGCAGTCAGTTTGGATTGTCGTCTGAATTTAAAATTTTAAGATATGCCACAATTCATTGGATTTAGGCCTGGGCTTTGACTGGGCCATTCTAACACATGATCTCATTGGCCTCCTGAAAGATGACACTCTCTCCTAGTCTCAAGTCTTTTGCAGCCTTCCAATTCCAACAGTTTTTCTTCCTTGACTGCTGCCCTGTTTCGGGTTTCATCAATCTTCCCATCAGCTCTTATCCGCTTCCCTGTCGCTGCTGAAGAAAAGCATTTCCACAGTATAATGCTGCCACTGCCATCAGGTGAGGACCGTGTGTTCAGGAAGATCTGCAGGGACACATAGCTTCTTTCTGCATGTTCCCCGTGTGCTCTACTTGGCTTTTGGCAAACAGGACATCCTAAGGCTTTCTTCCCTCATGGTTCAATCAGTGGTCTCATGCCGCCTTTGCCTGTGGCCATATTTATAGAGTGCATAACAGATAGTTGTTGTGTCAACATATTTTCCTAACTGACCTGTATAGAATTGCAGTTGAGCCCAAGATGAATCATTTTCCTGCCAGATTTAGATTTAAAGTAAAACATTAAATTTACTAACATGTTTCTTCTGACTCTATGTAATAAAAATGTTTTAGAGTGGTCCAGCCTGAGTCCTGAGATGAATCTAACAATCTGTGGAGGGAGCTAAATATAACCTTAACCTGGCGCTTCTAATCAAAGATGAACCATCAATATACCAGTGGAAATATGCAAAACCAAGTCAACAATTATAACATGGGTTTGATTGCTGTAATGTGAGTAAAGACTCTTCCATTGATTATTGAGAAAAGGTGTGAATAATCTTGGACATGCCAATTAATAAAATGCTCCTGTTACATTTTTGTTTTTAATTTGTTAAGACAAAAATGTCTCATTTTCAAACTGAAAAAAATGTCTTTGTTGTTTAAAGATTATTTTAAATCTAAATCCGCCTGGGTTCTGAGTAATTTTGGGCTTAACCGTGGGTTGCTTCTATGATTAATGCACTCCTTGACCCGGCTTTAGATGGACAGATCTTTGTAAAATGTTAAATGTTGCTACTCCCCATTTGGTGAGAAGAAAGGTACACCCTGGGCAGGTTGCCAGTCCATCAAAGGGCAACACAGACACACACAGGATAAACAACTATCCACGAACACGCAGTCATGTTTTTGGATTCTGAAAGGAAGCCAGAGTACCCAGGGAGAACCTACGCATGCACAGGGAGAACATGCAAACTTCATTCAGAAAGACCTCAGGTTGGTATTCGAACCCAGGACCTTCTTGCTGCAACGCCACAGCTGTACCACCGTGCAGGCCCTATTTTATTTGTAAAATAACTGAAAACGTGTGTCATTGACGTCGTCTACGATACAAATATGCGCTACTTTGTGTTGGTCTATCACAAATGAGTCACAGATTGCCATAAAACACGGTGATGTTTAAGGTGACAATATGTGAAAAATTCAATAAATACTTTTAAAAGGCATCGCATATTATATACATTACATACATAGTCTGTGTAAACCTTAGTGAAAGGACAGGAGTTGTTTTTATTTGAGTTTTTTACAAGTCCTAGTGTCCTAATCCTCTCCACCTGCTAGCCTGAAATCCTGCGCCACAATGCCCCTGTTGTCAGAAAGCTTTTAGGATATTCCACTTACACTGTTCCTCTGGGTGTTGATGTTCAAATATAATAAAAAGTTCTGTTAGTTTAAACGTGCATTTTCTCACTGCCATGAAGAAGTGAGAACATGAAAAACCTCGGCTATGAATGTTCTGCAGCTGATACAGTATTCTTGTCTGATTAAAACCTACCATGCCTAGCTATTTTACTTTCTACACCAAATAATATTATTTCGCTCCACTTTGTCCTACTTTCCATCCAGACATGGATTTCATCTTTCACTGTGCAAGTATCAGTAGCTACATCCAAATGCTCCAGGGTATGCTCAAAGCCATTTCTCTGCAGTGTAAGAAGTGTGTAGCAAGTACTTTGTCCCATTGTGAAGGAACAGATATTTTCTTGTCGTGATGAAACAGCCAGCAGATTTCCCAGTGTTTCGGTCTGGCCGCTGACGGGACAACAAGGCTTTCACTGTTGTGAGGAGACAGAGCTGGGACGTCAACTGTAGGTGGTGTGAGGTATGAGAGAGCAGTTTCTCTCTTTCTCTAAAGGGTTCTGGAAGAAGGTTCTGATGTCCTAAATACGCACAGATTTCCTCCTCCTGCTCCTCCCTCACTCTGAGCAGTCAGAGCATGTCACTAGCATACCATGGTGGACGTCTCCTCCTTGCTCCAAATGTGGCAGAGGAGCAGGGTGGTTGTCATGACAACCCCTTCTGTGAAGCAGAGGGGCTACGATGGGGGAAGGATGGGGCTTTTTGGGTAGAGAGAGAAAATCTCCACAGCACAGATGGATTGCACATTTTTAAAACGCAAGTTTTGGAAATAAAATGGTTATCTTTTGCTCTACTGCTATGTAATCTACTTATGTTAGTGCAAGCTGCTCTATGCACGCATTGTCATCATACATGGGCTTAATTAGGTCCACCTGCTGAATAAAAGCAGTGGGTGCTCTTAGTCTCATTTAGCTGCAAGATCATGTCTTTCAACTTCTGTAACTTCTATCTCAGCGCTACAGTTTACAGTAAACAGCAGCAGGTCTGAAAGAAAGGCATCGTGGGACTGAAGGATTACCACGGCTCGCTGATCTGCAGACCTGCCACAATGAGATGTAATGAGAGAAACAGGCTTTCTAAGATGTTCCACAACTCTTTGACAAGCTTTCCACCACAGAACCGTGTAGCTTTTGAACCAGTATTAGTTCTGGTTGGGCAAAGGCATCTGTTTTGTTACTTGAATATTTCAGATCATCAAACTAATTTTAAAATCAAACAAAAATCAAAAGAGCAAATACAATAAACAGTTCCCAGGTTATGATTTAATTTATTAAGAGTAAAAAAACTATCCAAACCAAGCTGACCCCATGTAGAAAAAGTAATTCCTCCCCTAGTTAAATAATAATTTAACCAATTTTTATCTTGAAAGCAAAGCTCAATTTCACCAGACAAACGTGGACTGGAATACTGCCAGACATGCACAATTAAAGGTCACTCAAATAGAATCTGGTTTACAACATGAAGCAGGCATAAAGATCACTAAAAACAATATGTTAGACCCTGGTCCGAAGTTACAAAGCTTTTAGGACTCCATCAACCCACAGAGAGCCTTTATCCCCAAATAGAAAAAACATGAAACGGTGAACATTCCCAGGAGACGTTGGTGTATCAAAATTACTCCAACGGGTCATCCAGAAGGTCACAGAAGAACCCAGAACAGCATCTAAAGCAAAGCAGAATTCAGCTGCTTCAGGTAACAGCATTTATAATTTAACAATAAGAGAGACTGGGTGAAAATAGGATCCATGGGAGAGTTCCTGGTGAAATCCACAGCTGCCCAAAGACTACACAAAGGCCTATTTTACATTTCACAAAGATCTTTTGGGACAATAACGAGTGGACAGTTAAATGTGGTCGTGGTAGTGTGATGGTCTGGGACTGTTTTGCTGCTTCAGGACCTGGACAACTAGGTGTAACTGATGGCATCCTAAATTCGGCTTTATACCTCAAAATCCTGAAGGAAAATGTTTGACCATTACTTGGTGACCTTGAGCTCAATAACCCTTGGATTCTGGAGCAGGACAACAATCCAGAGCACACCAGCAAGTTTAAAAACAACAATTAGGTTGTCGAGTGGCCTAGTCAAAGTCCAGTCAAATCCATTTGAAATCCTGTGTCATGGCCTTAAAAAGGCTGGAAAACCCTCAAATGTGGTTGAGTTAAAACAATTCTGCAAAGAAGATCCGACCAAAATTCCTCCATGATGTAAAAGACTCGTTGCCAGTTATCGTAAAGGCTTGATAGCAATTGTTGCCAGAAAAGGGTAGCACAGATTTAGGTGACCATTACCTTTTCACTCAGGGCCAGATTGGTCTGGGTGGCCTTTTCCTTTAATAAATGAAATAAAACTCCATTTTGTAGTTACTCTGGTAAGCTTTGTCTGGTTTTAAAATCTCTTTATTGTGCTGAAGCATTTAGGTGCACACTAAAATGTTCAATTATGTTCTTTTAAACATTTGTCAAACATGTATTTACATGAATTTGTTTCTTAGAGATACATGATTACAATATTAGTCAGTAACCTTTTAGCAAAGCGTGTCATCTATGTTTGTTTGAATGAGACTCCTGTGTCTTGTCTTCTAATGGTCTTGCAGTGAATATTGTTACTTGTCCCAGCCAAAATAAAAAACATTATTTTAGTTCAGTTTCCAAAGAAACTAAATATAAATTCAGATAAATGAAATAAAGGACTTCACTAATAATGATAACAGATTTATTTGTATAATTGTTAGGCCTACAGTTTATAACTAGAATAAAACCTATGTTCGAGTAAAAAGAAACTAAATATTTAATCAGCAGAGACTGAGAGGAATAAGATACTTTTATACTGAAGACTGAAGCTGAGTTACTGGCAGAGAGCGCCACCTGCTGGCTGCCTGTATAATTGCCGAGTTTACAAATCGAAAGCTGTTTCATTCAGACAGCAGAGCAAATAATGCCAGATTAGGTTTTACTTGAATGTCTCTAAAACTGCTTTCTATTGAGAGTCATTCACAACATACGCACTTAATAACAGATTTGTGGATTCAGCTGGATTTAGTTAGTTTATTCTAAATAACAATGACTTTATTTCACTTTATGCATCTTACATAAATAGAGCACGGCTCAATACTGCCTCCGCATATCCAAGAGGTAAAAATTTAGAACACAAGGTTCATTGTAAAATGTAAAATCCATTGTTTATTATCTTGATGAACCTGAACCTCCACAGAGAAACTAGAGTTTGGTCAAAAGGAAGATGAGAGACACCTGACACACGCTCACTGCACTGATGCAGTAATTCATGAAAGAAGAGGTCCAACCTAGAATTGAGTACATAGAAATAAAAATACTTTTCAGAAGCCTGATATTTCTGTTTAAAATACTATTTTTTTATTGATCTTATGTAATGTTCTGATTTTCTGAGGCAATGCATTATCGGGTTTTTATTATCTGTAAGCCATAGTCATCAAAATGACAAGAAATAAAGGCTTGAAATATTGCACATATTTCACTGTATGGGTAATTAATCTACATAATTTATGAGTTTCACTTTCTGAAAGGAGTTTTCTGAGGCCATTAGCCTAATGGCTAAAGTTTGGCCCTAATTGGGCCATGCAACAGAATGCCAATCTTGAATATAGCAGTAAGCCTACAACAGATTGACTAAGTGTTTCAGTGGACCAGTCAGTGTCGAGACCTCAGACCAATTCAAGACAGCTTTTAGTAAATTACTGAATGTAAACCTTGAAGAACTGGAGCAGAACTGTTAAAATGAAAAACAAATAACGGGTCAAAATAGCACCAGACTGGAGGGTTTCAGGTCAGTCAGAAGACAACTGCTACATCTTACTGCTGCTGAGTGGTTGTTCAAAGATCATTGAATTTTGTTTTTTTACTCATTGTTTCTGTATTTTGTCTTAGTTTTTGTCGAATAATGTGCAGCATCATCATGTGTTGGTTATCTAAGGCTGTAACATTTAATAACCTCTAAGGACAGCATTTGTATGTACTTATTTGTGTTTACATTGCCCTGATAACTTAAGAATAACTTTAAAATGAACAGAAGTTGTACCTTTTTTTTTTTTTTTTTTAACTGCTTGATCTAGGTGTGTTATGAATAAAAGAAGGTTGCCCCTTTCATCAGGCTGTTAAAAAACCATGAAAAGAGAACTAATGTCATTTGGTAACTCTCCTGTTTATTTAGTTCAGTCAAGATTCAAAGGTCCGTGCTCAGAAAAGGTCAGACCATTGGAAAGAACAGCAAACAATGTACCCAACAACCATTTATTTCTAAAAACAACAAAAAAATGACTTATCAATAATGACTCTAGTACACATAATTCCAGTGGCTTTGGTTTTTCCACAACACCTTCATGGCACAGAGGCTGCAGGGACCTGCTTTGACAGCCAGACTGAGGTTCAACTTAGGTTTGAAGCACTAGACGAGGGGTCAACAACAGGGTATTTCACATGCCCTCCATAATGGCTACATATTATGTCAATCAGAAATGAACACAGTTTTAAATAAAAGTAATTAAATTGCTTAGTTTAGAAGGTGTACCTTTATGCCATATTTATACTAAACTTCCACAACATGACACCAATGGTACAATGTCATTTTTTCCCAGATCCTAAACTGGTTAGTTTTTTTCCCCGAGTCCATAAATAAAAAAATGTTCCATTTAAAACATTGTATTTATTCTCTCTGTAAAAACTTGAGATTTTTATTTGTTCTATACAGAAATAAAATCCTGCTCCCATAACCATGAGACAGACATTTTATTTATTAGTTTTTTTTATCAACTTGATAATAATAATGATTTTTTTCCCCGAAGGGTTATGGAGGTGTTTTGCAGTGAAAGAAGAAGTTTTAAAGATGTGGAACATGTAAAAAATCTGAGGATTGTCTTCTATTTAGACTCCTGAGTCAGTACTTTGTAGAACCACATTTTGCTGCCTACAATTACAGCAAGTCTTTCGGGGTATGTCTCTACCAGCTTTGCACAGGTTGGTTCTGAAGGCATCTGGTTACCAGGGGCCTCTAACTCCAGTCTTCTAGAGCTACTGCCCTGCAACTTTTAGATAGGTCCGTGCTCCGACACAGCTGAATCAAATTATCAATGACCTCTTCAACATGCCAAGGTTTGCAAAGGCCTGGTAACGAGCCATTCATTTGATTCAGGTATGTTGGAGAAGGGATGCATCTAAAATCTGCAGCATATTAGCTCTCTAAGTCTGAAGTTGAAGACCTCTAGTCTGAATTTCATTTAGAGATTTAAGAAATTAAAAGGGGCGGAACAGAAATGCATGCCACTGATCTCAGATTTTTTTATTTATCATAAAAATGTGTAAAGCATCACTACTTTTCCATTAACTGTATTGTGTTGGACTATTACATAAAATCCTAGTAAAACAAATGTAATTGTGCTTTGCAATCAGATAAAATGTGAAAAAGTTCAAGGAGTGTGAATACCTTTGCAAGGCACTGCAGTGCGATTTTATAAACTGGGTCGTCTCGCAAGTATTCTCCCTGAAACTCAATTTTCAACACAAACTTAAGATTTACCATAGTGTTGAACTGGCCCTAGAGTTGAGCAGATAGAAGTAGATCGTTAAGAAAACACAATATTTGTCAGATGTCAGGGAAACATTTATCTTTTGTGCACTTTATATATAATCAATGCTGTCCAGCGTTAACATTTTCATTTCCGCGTGTGGAAAACTGCGCTTTGCTTCTCGGCTCCTGATTGGTCCAAATGCCTCAACGGTTTAATTTCTGATGCCTCATTGGTTAATCAGAGCTGAGCGATGCGATGATTAGACCAATGAGAGGCTGCCACACTATGATTACGAGACAAGGCCCTGCTGCTTGTGAGCGTCTTCACCGATTCTTCCGTCCTCTTTCTCTTTCTCTATCAGTCCTCTCAGCCTCTGCCTTATCAGAGTTTCCTGCGGCTTTTTGGAGAGCTGAAGACGGGGCAGCCACGGCTCACATCTGCAACCTGACGTTTTTGTGTCACTGAGGCGAAGAGACGTTTAGCCTTTCTCGGTGTGCCATGTTGAGGCTGTTATTTTTGGCCGCTCTCGCCGGGCTCAGCCGGGCCAGTGATGTGCTGGAATACACAGATGATGATTTCGAAAGTAGTATTGGACACCATGAACTCGCTCTCGTCGAGTTCTTTGCTCCTTGGTGAGTTTCTGTAGGTTTCATTCCGAGTATCGCAATGGTGCCGTTGGTTAGCAAGCTTAGAAAAAATATGAATGAAAAGACGCTGTCGCCTCGCGGTAAAATAGTTTCCACTCTGCAAAAGTGGGTATTTTAGAAAATGTATTCACTGTATGAGCCTTTTATTTAGTTTATTTGAAATAATTAATTAGTGTTTATTGTATCCGGGGCTGTTAAGTCCTGCTTTTTGGCTGCAGACCAAATGTTAGCTAGCGGTGGAAGCCTACAGCTGTACTAACTGCGGGATTTTAAATGACTGAAACGTTTACAGCTTCATGAGCTCAGCACCTGTTAAAATGTAGCAAAAATACTCATTATCGTCTATTTCAGGTGCTGTAAATATTTTTAATACAAGAAAATAAGGCTATAAGGAAGTTAGGGGTCGTGCCACGTCATAGTTGTAACGCTACGATTGGCTGTTGAAGTTTTGGTGTCCACCTCTGATTGGTCAACAGCATATTTGACGTGTTATATGTGGTTCCAAACCTGAGCAAATAAATTAAAATGGGCTGAAACGTCCCATTAAAAAAGTTTTAATGTAAAAACAATAAAAAAAAATATGACAAGAGTTTAAGCCTGAATCTGTGCATATTTTCCTGTGGACTGAATTCAAAAGATATGTTTTTCCTACCTCAATATGAGCTACACATTGATTTGAAAATATCCTGTTTGGCTTTATTTGCTGTCATTGCAGCCCCTTCTTTATATTGACTTGTGTCCTAATCTACTATAATATATATTTTCTACATCTTTTGAAACATAAGTTTAGGTTGGGCACCAAGAAACCCGTTGCAGTTGATTAACTCAATATCTGAGTGCTGATACTTGTGGCAATAATCTCAACTGTTCACATCTAGAAAAAATCTGGACTCTTTAACTTCCTACTTGTAGATGAAAAAGAGAATTTTATATCGATGTATATATTTTGTATGATTTTCAATGTTGGAATCATGTACATTAGTAAAAAAAAAAATGGTAGATAATATTAATCAAGAGCTTTAGTTTATCAGATAGGAGTATTTACAGCTTTGCGAAGAAACCTCTTTTTGTATTTGCAGAGCGAATGCAACATCAATAGATAATTTTCTATTCTAAAAATGTGCTTTGCAGAAGTAAAACATTTCTTAGAGTAAGATGAGTAGATATTTTCCTTAAGCTTCTTCCCTGCCTTAAATCCCTTGTGTAAATTGTTCTCCTGTTTGAGTTGTCCATATCCTCTTTGTCCTTCAGGTGTGGTCATTGTAAACGGCTTGCGCCCGAGTACGAGGCAGCAGCCACACGACTAAAAGGCACCGTTTCTCTTGTCAAGGTACTGTGTAATACAGTTTGTCTAACTTTCTAATCTATAGTGTCTCTTGCACTTCTAACTGTTGTGCTCCTGTGCAGGTCGACTGCACAGCCAACAGCAACACATGCAGCAAATATGGTGTCAGTGGCTATCCAACCCTGAAGATCTTCAGGGATGGAGAAGAATCTGGTCCCTATGATGGTCCCAGAACTGCAGGTATTTAACATATTTTTTCCTATGTATTTTATTGGGATATTATGTGATAGACAATCAAAAAGTAGCGCATAATTGTGAAGTAGAAGCCAAGGGATACATGGGTCTCTACTGTTTCTAAAAATAAAAATGAGAAATCCCCACTAGTATTCAGCCCCCTGTATTCTGATACCCCTAAATCAAATACAGTGCAACCAGTTCCTGTTGTCTAGTTACTGAAAGGTTCCCCTGTGTAATTAAAATCCCTGCCTAGATCCAGCTGTCTTGGGAAGGCCTCGGGTTTGTTAGAGAACATTGGTGGGGAAAAAACAGTATCATCAAGACCAAGAAACACAACGGACAGGTCCTGGAATAACCTGGAAGACATTAAAAGCATCGTTAGGTTATAAAACAGCATCCCAACCTTTTAGACATTTGATGTTTCACTCAATCATCTGGACATTGCATTTCGATACAAGAATGGTAAAACTACAAACCTACCAAGACGTAGCCTTGCTCCTAAACTGACAGGCTGAGCAAGGAGAGCATTACGCAGAGAAGCATTGAATAGGCTCCCAAATCAGATGTAGGCATATGTTGACAAGACCGCGGCTAGTTGTGTGCTTTCCAGTACTGGTTTTTATGAAGCAGCTGGAGTGGGTGATGGAGGGGATGAGAAGGATCTTCTGTGATCAGGGTGGCCTTCATGGTCATAGCGGTTGTGCAGTTTGGAAAGGGAGGTCTGAGGTGAGCCAATTATTTTGCTGGTTTGGTTTGTAGATCGGGATCATTAGATTATGTTTCACAGTGAGAAAGTTGTACCAACATGTTGAAAGCAACGAGTACTTTATAAACCAATGTTAAAATGTCCTTGAGCTTAAAAGATCTATTTTCTCAGCAGGTGGAGATGTTGTGCTTTTATAAAAACGGAGTCTGTGCTCATTAAAAGACAGCTGGATGTTAATTTCTGTCCCAAGGTATTTCAAATAAATTATCACCTGGAGGCCCTGGATGCTGAGTGGCTGAAAGAGGGATGGCCTGGTATCTTTATCTCTGACCCCGCAGTACAACTCTTTGGTCTTCAGTTTGCACAGATTGTCATAAAAAAAACTTGACAAAGTTGTTGACTGCCTTTTGGTACCGGGTCAGAGCCAGTCATGTGAAATACTAGGGGCATGTTTTCTGTATATTTAAAGAGTGACATCCCTTCACTGTTGCAGGAAATGCTGTTGGGATACACAGGAAGCAGAACAAGAGAGGAAGGCAGGTTGTGATGGAGCAGATATGCTTATTTAATTTCACAGCAGAGTATCTGATTACTCAGTCTGCACGGTGTTCATCAGGGCCTGGTGAAGAAACTGCCTCTGTGGCTGCTGGTTTTTGCCAAACCAATTTAAAATGTCATCTTTTTCATTTCAGTTCTGCACCACTTTGTCTTGGTCTATCACATCAAATTCCAATAAAATCCTGCCTAGTTTGTAGTTCTAAAATGACAATGTGAAAGTTGAAGAGGCATATGATTCAGAACATGTGTATAAAGGCACGTTTTTATGCTTTCTATGGACTCTTAGGGTAATCTTGGTTTTCTTTTGCCCTTTAAAGATGGGATTGTCAGTTTTCTGAAGAAGCAGGCAGGCCCAGCTTCAGTGGAGCTCAAGACTACTGAAGACTTTGAAAAGTTCACAGCAGATCAAGATGCCAGTGTTATTGGTGAGTTACATTTCCTCTTGCCAGTCTGGTTCCTGATTATGTAACTAAGTGTCCAACATTTTCAGATTCATCACAAACCTTAATCAACCAGGTTTGCAGTGATGTTAAAGGTTATCTGAACGAGATGTTTCCCCTCAGGTTTCTTTGCTGATGACAAGAGCACAGAGCAGGTGGAGTTCCTGAAGGCTGCCAGCGCCTTGAGGGATGACTATCGTTTTGCCCACACCAACTCTGAGGCTCTCCTCAGCAGCCGTGGTGGAGAGTGAGTACTTCTTCTGCATGTGGTCCATACATTAGAATTCACCTCATTTAAAAGTAATCTTATACACATAAGGAAGGATAAAAGTATGCTATATTTTAGTTTGACTTTTCTCTTTGGATAAAAATGATAGCTGACACAACATAACAGCACTGCAGCTGATGCAGCAAGATGACTAGGATATGTCCTCTCTGACTGCAGTGGAGTTGTCCTGTTCCGTCCACCGCGTCTCGACAACAAGTTCGAAGACAACTCTGTCAAATTCAGCGAGGACAAATTCACCAGCAGCAAGATCAAGAAATTTATCCAGGACAACATGTGAGTGTTACCAATCCACACCCTGACTGCAGTACTCTAACTTGGTCCCCTTTTGGACACAAAAGATGGGTCACTTCCTTAAAGAGTGCGTATCTGTGTCATTTGCTGCAATAGGGAGACGGATTTATAAGCATTGTTTTTCCCTGCAAAAATAATTGAAGGCCCTAAAGCGAACTACTCACTGGTTTAGTAAAATATGATGCACGTAATGACTTGAGGCAGTAAAAGGCTTAGTGCAAGCATTTCCCTGTGAAAGAGAAACCATTCATTTGGTGTCTTCAAGTATTTAAAAGTGAAACTTTCTAGGCATCGACCTGTAAAACTAGCTGTGCAATTCAGACAGCAGGATCTGTGACATCCCCAGTGATCTACAAAGATGTAAGAGAAAAGTCTGTGTGGTTCAAAACGTTCCCACAAACTGTCACCTGATGACATTAGTAGCACAGTATATCAGATCCCACATGTTGAGATGCAGCCATCCTCATTTATATTGAATAGATGCTCTCGCTAGTCTCTGCCAGTTCTGTGAGAGGCACATTAAACTCTCATCTGTGTGAACTTTGTTTTAATTCAACAATTAAATGTAACAAACATTGACCATAAAAGGTCAAATCAATGGGCTGCAGGTAGCAGTTTAAATCCTGCCAAAAATCAACATACGGTTACCTTAACCATGGATCAAAGCATACGCCTCTAACCTTTTTATTTGAATTTTACTGAACTCAAAACAAAAGTGCATTTATGTTCTCTCCATCTCAGCTTTGGAATCTGTCCCCATCTGACGGACGACAACAAAGACCAGCTGAAGGGGAAAGACCTGCTGGTGGCTTATTATGATGTCGACTACGACAAAAACCCCAAGGGCTCCAACTACTGGAGAAACAGGTGGGTGTTTCTAACGTTCCTGGAGCTGACCTTCTCAGCTTTAACTGAGTGTGACTGAGAGACTTTATTCAGTGAGAACACAATTATATAAAATAATGAATTCAATGAATCTCATCCAGGGTGATGAAGGTGGCTAAAGGCTTTCTGGATCAGGGGAAGAAGCTGAACTTTGCTGTAGCCAATAAGAACCAGTTCAGTCACGACCTGTCTGACTTCGGCCTGGACAGCAGCTCAGGAGAGCTGCCGGTCGTGGCCATCCGCACTGCCAAAGGAGACAAATACATCATGACAGAGGAGTTCTCGTAAGTCTAGATGAATGGATGCAGCGTAGCTTTTTTGGTCTCATTTCCTACATTTGAGGTGCTGTTAACTCTGAACCGTAGAGGTTGGCTCATCTACTGTTTTACCTTTAAACCTTCAATGTCTGCCAACTCCTGACGGATATTTATCAGTCCACCTGTAAGACGCTGGAGCCGTCGGTCATCAAGTTAATGTTTTACTTTTGAATTTTAGGGTTTATAACCTAATCAGTTGAACAAATTTGATTTCAGCAGACGGATGTTAGTGTTGAAAAGAAAGTACAAATGATAAAGTAAAATTTAATCTGCAGGGTTTTCTCTCCTTTAACATCACTATATATATATATTCTTTTTTTTTTTTTTTACCTGCAGCCGAGATGGAAAAGCTCTGGAGCGTTTCCTGCAGGACTACTTCGATGGGAAGATAAAGCGCTATCTTAAATCAGAACCAGTCCCAGAAAACAATGATGGACCTGTTAAGGTGAGATGATTCCTGTAATGGCTCCTTTAAAGCTGGCGGTGAATGCAAGTTGTAAATGATTCTGATTTCTTCAAATTAATTAAGAATACAAAAACTCACAATTACCCACACTGTGAAACATTGTGGTTCTTAGTTTACTGTAAATAAATTAAAGACAGGAAGGGTTTAAAATATCTCTTTTTTTTAGGTGTGAAAACAGTTGGAAGGAAGTTTATATCAGTGGGAGTATAAAAGTGATCAGGAAAAGAACAGACTGCTGGTTTAGTTTCCAAACACAGATTAACCTACAGGGTGAACATCTGCTGCTTCTGGTCACCAGCCACGCTCTGTGGACTTCCTCTTTGACAGGATGAGGAGAACTTCTAGTCTAATATCAGTGCATCACTAAATATAACAGTTAAGCAGTTGCTCCAGATATTCTGCAGGTTTGGACTGAAGTTTGAACGTAGTGTTCGGATGTTTCCCAGGATGATGAAGTAAATTGTCTAATTGTCTTCAGGTTGTGGTGGCTGAAAACTTCGACTCCATCGTCAACGATGACGACAAAGACGTTCTGATCGAGTTCTACGCCCCCTGGTGCGGTCACTGCAAGAACCTGGAGCCCAAATACAAGGAGCTGGGAGAGAAGGTACGGATCCAGCTTTTGATTTTATAACATCTACATTTTATTATTATTGTCAGACACCAGCAGTTTTTAATATTCTAGTCAATTTTTTGTTTTAAACCCTGAAACTGCTTTATTTCATGAACATTTTTGATTTTTAGTCAACGCTCTGGAAAAGCGTCTCAGTTCTAACTTTGTAACCAAGCGTGACTGCAGTCATGTTGCATCGTGTGTGCAGCAGTGGTGACGACAATCATTGCAGCTGTGTCACAGTCGAGGAAAACCATTTTATTATTTGACATAGCGGTTACAAAAAAGAGCTGCCGAAACATTTTTGAGTTATATATTTTGTAGTGAAAACATTTTAACAGCCTTGAACATTAAACAGATGGCAAACTAATCTAAAAATAAAGCATGTGTTTTTAAACTAGGCAAGAAGCAATGTAAACTTTTCTATGATTATATAGAGCTAATTGATCACATTATCAGTATTACATGTTAAAATATGCAACCTGTATTATGAGCTTTTTATTAACAACTTTGATAACTGGCCTTTTGTTAAATGAGGTCACAGACCGACATGTCAGACCAGACCCACAATGCACCCAGACTTTTGTAAAAAGGATGTTACTTTAAGCAGTTTTATCGTCTTAAACTTTTTATTTGTTTTTTTTTAGCCCCTATGCTCCGGGTGCAGAATACTTTATCTTGAGGCTTTTAGTTTGAAGGGTTGTGGGAAGTTCTCTCAGTTCATGGATGCTTTCAAGAAAGTAGAAACGTTTGGCTGGTATTTACAACACATTGCAAGTTAAACAGACCAACCAGATCATTCTGAAGATCACTAACGTCCAGCTAGTGGCAAAGGACTCCTCACGTTTCTTCCTGCATGCAGTGAAACAAAAATGTCTGGTCCAGCAACATTTAACACTTGGTGCTGTTTAGTTGAAATATTCCTGCTTTACTGAGATCCTGAGTTTTTAATATTGTGGTTAATGTGGAGTTTTGGTGATTTCATTCTTTTAAGCATTTTACACACTTGATTGTAATTGGGAAACAATTTTGTTTGCCTTCGTACATTATTTTATATTTGCTCTCTGTCAAATAACTTGTTGAGCAGATTCATTTTAAAATATTGAAATTATTTAATAAATACACCCAATGTAACAAATGTCATATTACAGAACAGACTAGGAGGTGGACATTAGTTTCATTTCATTTTCTTAGAAAAATAATCCATCAGATCCTGTTTAGCTGAGCCCTTTGCTTCCCTTTTTGAAGGAGAATTGGTTTAATTTTGACCGGGCTAAAAACAGACTAGTTGTCCTGAACTGATCCTAATGGGTTGGTTACCTCTTGTTCTGCAGCTGGCCGATGATTCCAACATTGTTATTGCCAAAATGGACGCCACAGCTAATGATGTGCCATCACCATATGAAGTTAGTGGGTAAGTCTTGTATCTGTATTGTTGTTTTTTCCCCTCTGACTTCCTTTGTGCGTCAACAAGTTTTTATTTACTTATTAACTTGTCTGTCTGTCCCCCCAGATTCCCCACAATCTACTTCTCCCCTGCTGGACGCAAAACGAGCCCAAAGAGATATGAGGTGAGTTGTGGACTTCTGTATTCGCCAGCTACTGGAGTTCATACCTGCACTCTGCTGATTGTCATATGCTGCTGCTGTCTCTGCAGGGAGGTCGTGAGGTGAGCGACTTCATTTCTTACCTGAAGAAAGAGGCCACCAACCCCTTAGTTGTGCCAAATGATGCCAAGAAAAAGAAAAAGAAGGATGACAAGTCAGAGCTATAAAGGCTCCAAAGAAAAACTCAACACCCCCCACATCACAACAGGAGGAGGAGAATCGGGGAACAGAAAGAACTAAATTATATTCCACTGTCTTAGTGAACTACCAAAAGCTCTGAAGCCGAAGTGAAAAACACCCGGCCACTCCTTAGGTCCTCTACTGCTCTGGAATCCTGTGGAAGGTGGAGAGGTGGTGGTCAGGGTCTGCCCGCCGTTTTACTACAATGAGAAATTTTTAGGGAAGAGGGACATCTTTTTGAAGTAATGAAATTTCTATTTCCTCTGGTCTGTCTGCTACACCTCAGGCTGATGCACTTTGGTTTGATACCAGTTTCCAGTCATCTGTTCTTTTTTTTTTTTTTTTATCACAGGGATAACTTTTTTTTTTTCTTGTCGTAACTGGTCTTTGTTTTTGTACATTTGGAAGGATTGTGAAATAAAAGGCCCACAAAACCTAAATGACTTGTATGATCTTGTTTTACTCGAAGCCTTTATTTGCAGAAATCTGACATTTTTGGAAACCGGTTCCTTGTTTCCAACATTCTGTTCAATTGTCCTTTTCTTCCTGCAAATAAAATAATGAAAAACTATTTAAAGGGTAAATATTTAATTGTTTTTTAATAAACAGTAATTCAAATTTTTGTTAGATTGCATCAATTTGTTTTTTGAGGTAAACAATTTTAGCAAAAACTCTGAAGACGAGAGTGTCCCTATATTCCCAGCGTCTTTATAAATCATTCATATTCGTAGTATGGGGCAGGGCCCACATGGTTTTATACAAACTTGATTCTAGACTGATCTTGATCTTCACTGTAAACGTATTTTACATGAATATAGTGAATGAACTGAGCTTGTATAGCTTATCTAGTTCTACCAACCACTCAGGGCTTTTACACAAGAGCCACGTTCACCCAACAGCAAGCATTTAAACACAGATACCCAGATCTGTGGATAACTTGGGGTCAAGTATCTTGCTCAAGCACACACACACATTGTGGCAGAGGAGAACTGGAATCAAACCCACAACGTCTCTATTGCAAGAAGACTATTTGCAATGAGCCTTCCAATAGGGTGTATAAAACAGCTGGGAAATTTGTGGATTTTCAAATGTAAAATGTTTAACCTCAAATGAACTGTTTCTATAAAAATCTAAAAATGTCATTTTAGTGCATTTACCAGTAACCACACGCTGCTGCTGAAATATTAGTCAAATTTATTTGGGGAAGATTCACAATTAATCAGGTCTAGCTTCAAGTCAAGATGCAGGTCCTTCTCAAAATATTAGCATATTGTGATAAAGTTCATTATTTTCCATAATGTCATGATGAAAATGTAACATTCATATATTTTAGATTCATTGCACACTAACTGAAATATTTCAGGTCTTTTATTGTCTTAATACGGATGATTTTGGCATACAGCTCATGAAAACCCAAAATTCCTATCTCACAAAATTAGCATATCATTAAAAGGGTCTCTAAACGAGCTATGAACCTAATCATCTGAATCAACGAGTTAACTCTAAACACCTGCAAAAGATTCCTGAGGCCTTTAAAACTCCCAGCCTGGTTCATCACTCCAAAGCCCAATCATGGGTAAGACTGCCGACCTGACTGCTGTCCAGAAGGCCACTATTGACACCCTCAAGCAAGAGGGTAAGACACAGAAAGACATTTCTGAATGAATAGGCTGTTCCCAGAGTGCTGTATCAAGGCACCTCAGTGGGAAGTCTGTGGGAAGGAAAAAGTGTGGCAGAAAACGCTGCACAACGAGAAGAGGTGACCGGACCCTGAGGAAGATTGTGGAGAAGGGCCGATTCCAGACCTTGGGGGACCTGCGGAAGCAGTGGACTGAGTCTGGAGTAGAAACATCCAGAGCCACCGTGCACAGGCGTGTGCAGGAAATGGGCTACAGGTGCCGCATTCCCCAGGTCAAGCCACTTTTGAACCAGAAACAGCGGCAGAAGCGCCTGACCTGGGCTACAGAGAAGCAGCACTGGACTGTTGCTCAGTGGTCCAAAGTACTTTTTTCGGATGAAAGCAAATTCTGCATGTCATTCAGAAATCAAGGTGCCAGAGTCTGGAGGAAGACTGGGGAGAAGGAAATGCCAAAATGCCAGAAGTCCAGTGTCAAGTACCCACAGTCAGTGATGGTCTGGGGTGCCGTGTCAGCTGCTGGTGTTGGTCCACTGTGTTTTATCAAAGGCAGGGTCAATGCAGCTAGCTATCAGGAGATTTTGGAGCACTTCATGCTTCCATCTGCTGAAAAGCTTTATGGAGATGAAGATTTCATTTTTCAGCACGACCTGGCACCTGCTCACAGTGCCAAAACCACTGGTAAATGGTTTACTGACCATGGTATCAATGTGCTCAATTGGCCTGCCAACTCTCCTGACCTGAACCCCATAGAGAATCTGTGGGATATTGTGAAGAGAACGTTGAGAGACTCAAGACCCAACACTTTGGATGAGCTAAAGGCTGCTATCGAAGCATCCTGGGCCTCCATAAGACCTCAGCAGTGCCACAGGCTGATTACCTCCATGCCACGCCGCATTGAAGCAGTCATTTCTGCAAAAGGATTCCCGACCAAGTATTGAGTGCATAACTGTACATGATTATTTGAAGGTTGACGTTTTTTGTATTAAAAACACTTTTCTTTTATTGGTCGGATGAAATATGCTAATTTTGTGAGATAGGAATTTTGGGTTTTCATGAGCTGTATGCCAAAATCATCCGTATTAAGACAATAAAAGACCTGAAATATTTCAGTTAGTGTGCAATGAATCTAAAATATATGAATGTTAAATTTTCATCATGACATTATGGAAAATAATGAACTTTATCACAATATGCTAATATTTTGAGAAGGACCTGTAGAGAAAACGTCTTGATGTATGACAGGACAGAAATAAGAAAGAAATCGCAAGACTTAATTTTGTAACCCTGCTTGGCGTAATACTGCCTCACATCACTAGGCGGTGCTGAGATTTAGACCTTTTCCTGATAAACCATAAACGAAGAAGAGAACGAGCCAATCAGGTGGCGTCAGTCGGGAACTTGTCTGGGCATATTCCAGTTATACACGTGCTGCAGGTACCGTATGATTCAAGGTTTCTCTGCTAATATAACTGGTTTTAATTGTTACAGATTACTACAGATAACACGGATATGTTGGAAACATGGAGAATTAACGTTTACTTACCATTATATTTATGGTTAATCGTTTTCTTTCCTTGTAGCGTAGTTTTTCTTACCACTGGACCGACTTTCATTCAGATATCTAGTGGTTAAAGTTAATAGAAGCTGCACACGAAACTAAAAATGAGATGAATCACAAACCTGCGATTTCATAAACTAGGGATCAGTGCTCAATACGGCTTATGTTCTGCTCGCCAGAATGGTTATTTGGAAAGCTACAACCTGTTGTGCTGAGTGCCATTTCACTGGTCCCTCTGTGTGACATGACCAGTAAATATATAAAAAGTGAAATAAATGTATTGAATCTTATTAGGCTTTCAAATTGGCCTTGGCTGATACTTGAAGTTTAGGGCAACTCTGCTTAATTTCTCTAGATGTTGTGCTCACATTACAGACTCGGTAACAGAGAGATTTTGTGACTATAATGAATATTAATCCTTGTTTTCTGAATCTTACCTTCCCAGATATGATCATGAGACACTTGTCCTTATCACATGATGTCCCATCCGTCAAAAAAAAATAGAGTATCTGCCTCATTTGGCCTTCTTGGTAACTACAGGTATCTCTGCAAGAAATCCATGCTGATTCGTGCGATGGAGAGTGCAAGAGCCAGAAAGAGACACCACGATAAGAAGGTTTTCTCTAGCAGAAAGAAGGAAACAACCAGCTCCTGGTGTGAACCCCTGGATGCAAATATGCTGATGAAGAAAGCTAAATTAGTTGATCCAAACCTGGAACGTCAAAGCACTTTACACTCTGCACTAGAGCCTGATCACCACAGTGTGATTACAGCCCTCAGAGACAGCTGGGAGGTAGATAGTGGTTTCTCTGAAACCAGTCCCCCCACTAGTGGTCGGAGCTCTCCCTGTCTCGGTTCATGCCGTACCTCGGTGGTGGCATTGGACTGTGAGATGGTGGGAACTGGGCCAGGTGGCCGATGCAGTGAACTGGCCCGCTGCAGCATCATCGACTATCATGGCAACATCTTGTATGATAAATATGTCCGACCGTGTCAGCCTGTCACCAATTTCCGAACGCCCTGGAGCGGGATCCGTAGGCATCATCTCCTCAACGCTGTACCCTTTGTTCAGGCCAGGGAGGAGGTAACACCTGCTTGGATTGACATCAAGATTTCACATTTAAATAAAAAGGCTTTTTTTATACATATCTGCTAGTTTTGTACATTTAGAAGCTGAAATTAGAGCATCAGTTTTCAAGTCTTGCTACAGATTCGCATTTGAATTTAGGGTTAGACTTTGACTGGGCCGTCCTTACAGCTTCAAGGGTGTTTTCCTGCTAGAAGTTGAACCATGGCCCCAGGCTCAAGTCTCTTGGGGTCTTTTAACTGGTCTTCTTTCGGGATTACTCTATTTAACTTAACAAACCTTCCTATCAGCTTTGACCAGCTTATTTTCCTGCTGAAGCAAAGTATCTCCACAGCATGATGCTACCACAACCATGCTTCATGTTGGTGGTGGTGTGGTCAGGCTGTTTTGGATGCTGATCAGAAGTTGATACTGACTGAAGGGGCTCAGCTACGTTAGAACAAGTATAGTTGAAGCCACAGAATAAAATTCCTAAATATAATTGTTCTTCACAATATCAAGAAGCAACTGTTTGTACCAGTTGAATTGTGTAGAAACAATCTGCTCCTTCTCCTGCAGATCCTCGGTATACTTGAAGGCAAAGCAGTGGTGGGCCACTCCATCTACAATGACTTTGAGGTGTTGAACATGGACCATCCCGGTCACATGGTCAGAGACACGAGTACAACGCGTCTCCTCAGCCGACTGGCTGGCTTCCCTTCTGGACGCTGCTCATCTCTTAAATTACTGGCCAGTAAGCTGCTGAACAGGAGGATACAGGTAAGTGCTGGGGACTTAGCCAGCTCTCATATTCGGTTTGAGTTTTCTTTCTGTTTAATGGAAAAATAACCGTTTTTGATTCACACTGCCTCTAAAAGTGTGCTCTAATAAAACAGAGTGAATGTTGGCAAAATATGTGATTTTATACTTCAGAGCGTCTCTAGGTCCATTTTGCCCCTTTCCTGACTTGTGTTGCCATTTTGTCCTGTCCAGCAGACTTTTTTCTCGTAAACCAATTCTGAAACTCTACAACATGCACAGGCGTACAAACACTCCCTGCTTAAAAACAGGGTAGAAAGTGAGCCCCTTGTTGGGGTTAAGACATACAGGACATCGGGGTTCCAGGACCAGATTTGGAGCACTGCTGAGAACGAACCAATCTGTACCTTCTGTGTTTTAGAAAAGCATGCAGTGGTGATATTATTGGAGAACATTACCACGGTGATATCTTTTGCAGTACATCCACATTTTTCTTCCCTACCCAAACAATATTTTACCTGCAGGCTGGTAGATGAACTATGTGTTGAGCGGTAATCAAACACATAGTGGATCATGTTTTTAGAAATGATCAAAACTGCAAAGGTACAGTAGGCCAAAAAGAGCCTCACTAAACACACTGATCCCCACCCCGTGTGTTTTTCTGTCCAGGCTGGGAGAAGAGGCCACTGTTCAGTGGAGGACGCCCAGGCCTCTCTGGATCTCTACAAGCTGGTGGAGGACGAGTGGGAGCAGGAGATGGAGAGAAGACTGAGAGACGACGATGCTCCACACGAACCGAGCTTCCACTCTTCAGATCACTACATGCAGGACGAGTTCTGGCCAGATGAGGTCTTAACAGACAGCCATTAAGGACCATTCCTGAAAATATATCATCACACTGATGGATCATTGTCATGAAAGCATCAGAACGAGATCTGTCGTGTTTTAGATGTAACATATTTAAAGTGTGATTTGTTTCTCTTCAACGTGTTTTACATGATCCAAGATAGAAAAGGCATTACAGTAAGTTGGGCAGTGGGTTTACACCAAACAGCATTTTAATTGTGATGCCAAACAGTGAATTATATATATTTATTATTAGGAGCTTGGATTGTGTTTGGATTAAAGGTGCAGTTAAGTTCTCTATTATTTCTTTTTATATGTTAACTTGTAGGTCCTCTTAGGAATTAATATATGAAAGTGATGCTGGGCCTTCAGTGCAATTAATCTTCACAACACCGTGAGAAGCAACCGCATATTTCTCCATTCTTGGTGGAATTCGTGGTATTAAAGAAATAGTAAATATGACTTTTTTTCCAACAACGTATAAATTGTAGTGTGAACATCTGCAGAAACAAGTTATCTCATTCAGCCTTTAACTAGCTAGTTTACTGCCTGTAAACAACAGGTTCCACCTCCCAACCAGACGCAGCGATCTTTCTGTCCCAGCCGAAAGAGGGAGGCGCGTTCTGCTTGTTTCAGTTGGATTTTCAGCCGGTCACATGTGACCCACATCGTTTCCAATGTTCTGATCACTCGTTCAGATGGGAAAATTGTACTTCATTACCTCTGATTGTACAGCGTCTGTCAGCGTTCAAGTGAAAAAATAAAGAATTGAGTTCAAATCAGTGCGAAGTAACTTTTTCATGTAGTACATTTAAATCCAGTTTTGTATTGTTTATCATTACTGGGAGAATGTTTTTATCTTAATTAGTTTTATCATGAAAAGATCAATTCTAATGTTTGAAAACCCCTAATACTAACGGTATTGCAGGGATTATTATTATTACTATTTTCTCCATAGTTGGGCCCATGAGAGCAGCAATAAATATGGAGGTATGATTTAATACAGTTACTGTGTGCAGCTTAGTGTTGAAAATCCAAATCCATGGGAAAGTTTAAAAGCAGTATCTGTGGCTTTGGCAGCAGCGACTTACCTTAAAGACGAAGGTAAGTACAGGGTTCCTACGCTGTGGAAAAGTGGAATTTGATTTTAGGATTTCCCAGGTCTGAGAGAATAAAGTGTTTTTCCAGACTTTATTCTGTATCTCACTGTCTAAAAGTTGTCTTTCCTTTCCATTCATCCATCCTTCCTTCTTTTTTCTGCCTCTCTCATGTCTTTCCTTTTTTATGTGCTTGCCCATTTCTGTCCTTGCTTATAATACCTCCTTCCTGGACTTCCTTCTTTCCTACTTTGTGTTCTTTTATTCCTTCCTTCTTCCCAGACCTCTTTTCTTCCTTGGTCATATAACTTAATCTTACTTCGTTTAAGAGCCTGAATTGAGGTGACCTTGAGTTTATTGGTCTGTAGGTAAAGGCATTCTGTGAAATCACTTTTTAAAGTTAACTAAAGGATGTTTTCCAGTTTACTTTGGCTTTTAGTCTTTGGCTCCATTCTTGCTGCTGCTGTCGTTTTCTGCCCAACAATAAAGGGATGAATAGTCGGGTTCCTTCTCAACAGATAAAACATGTCTGGAAAGTATTTGTTAACTATAGGGAGACAATCAAGATAAGATAAAACACACATTTCCAAAACTGATGGTGTGTACACTAAGAATACATTTGTGAAGTAGTCGTGATGAGGACAAACTCCACTAACAGTCTGAGCCCCTGTCATCTCAGTATTAACAGCAGTACTGCATTCAGTAGTACATCATATATACCCCTGGTTCCTGTACTGTTGGGAAATATTTTAAGATTGTCCAAATCAGCTGGTGAGAATCTCACAAATAACTGGATCAGGAAATGACATCATCTCATGTCCAAATAGGTCACCAAATCCACTTTAGTAAGGTCGAACAGAACCAGTATTGTTCTTTTGAATTCGGTGAAAACACTCGCAATGTAGAGAAGGTACTTGGCCATAAAGTAGAGTTATATTTACTTTAGGGATTTAAAGCAGGGTGTAATTTCTAGATAATGTTTTGGACCATTTTTGCATGAGTAGAGAGGTCAGGTGTGTAGGATAAACTGAACTTGAAGAGCAATGAGCTGCAGGTGGAGTCGTGCATTTCTGCTTCAGGTAATACCGTACAAAAGTTTTTATATTCCTTAAATGTTTTCACATTACAACCACTTCAGTGTATGTGTTGGGATTTTATGTGATCAACCAACACAAAGGAACGTATAATTGTGTAAAGAGGTGTGGGCCGGGGTTCCTCGTCAGTCTTGAAAACTCTGGAAACATGGAATTAGCATTTATCTTTTCCAGGTCTGGATAAATGTGGAAAAAAGGCCCCTGACTTTAGAGACATATTAGGGTTTCCAGACTTTTTATTTTCTAAAGATAAGTCTATTTATGCTTAATATTACTTTGACATGATTTGTCTTTTAGTTTTGGATGAATTTGGATGAAAAACAAAATCCAAAAAGGCATTTTTAACCTGTTTTGTCTGAATTACTTTAAATTCAGGCTCCACTGAATTTTTTTTTCTTTCTTAAACTGGCCCCTAAATGCTAAACCAAGCCCTAAAACTGCTATTTTACCATTTTTTTAACAAACACATTAAAGGTCCTGGAGTTCAAACTATTTAGTCTAGGATAGTCCAATGCTTCTTAGTCAAGTCCAACAGAACTCAAATGGCAAATAAGTTATAAAAATGTAGGAAAAAGATGGAAAAGAGATAAATGTTTGATACAAAAGGAACCATAGGAAGGAAAGAAGATGCACAGTTTTTAAAAAGTCAAAGTCGTGCCATGCGTTTTCTATTCAGCCCTCCTGAGTCAGTACTTTGTGACAGCGCCGCCTTCTGCCGCTACAGATGCTAAAGTCCTGAAGGTATCTCCTACCAGATTTGAACAGCGGACATTATTGTCCGTAAGTCCAAAAAGATTGGATGGAGAGCATCTGTGAACAGCAGCTTTCAAGTTTTGCTACAGATATACAATAAAATGTAAGTCTGGACTTTGACTAGTCTATTCTAAGATATGACAATGCTTTGATCTAATTCCAGTGGAGCTCTGGCATATATTAAGAGTCTTTGTGCAGCCAGATTGTGAAACTCCAAACCAACCTCAAGTGTTTTGATGACTCAAACGAGGTTTTCTGGCATCCGCACAGTATGATGCTGCCACTACCGTGTTCTAAGGTGGGGATGGTCTGTTAAGGATGATGCGGAGTGTTAGTTTTTCCTCCATGCGTAGTGTTTAGCGTGTAGGTTAAAATGTTACATTTTGGTCTCACCTGACCAGAGCACCTCTATACAAATACTTTCCACACATTTCATAATGAAGCTGTTATGAACTGAAATGTTTTGAATTGTCTACATTGGCCGGTGAGATTCTCACACTGGACCAAGGAATGACATCATCTGATAATGCTTGGTCAATAAAGGTTACAAAATACGCCATTGTAAGGTTGGACAGACCCAGTATTATACTCTAATTCTGTTTAAGGTATTAAACCACATACAAAAAAAACTACATTCACTTTAAAAGCAACGGTCAACTTTGTCCAAGCGGTAAAATAGTCGGCTATAGTTTGTAGGGAATGTTTTATATGATGTTGCCTAAGTGTTAGCTGATAAGGCTGCTCCTGAAACAGAACTTGGAGAGCAGTGCCCTGTTTTGTCAGTTAATAGCTTTACCCTGTTCTCTCTCAGGTCCACAACCAAGCGCCCATTTTCAGAGTGTAGTCTGGGAACAGAGTAGCATTGTTTGCCAAATCCTTCTAATTTCGTTCCTCAAACCGATTTATCGAGCCGATCAGGCCTGATTTAGCAGATTACTGGCTGGCTGCCCGCTTGCATCAGGAGGAAAACGTGCATCTGTGACGTTCAGACCACCAGGGTCAAGGAGGGTGAGATGGACAAACTCCATGTAGGAATTTCACAAACTCGGTGCTTAGTGTACTTATTGAGCTCAGTGAAGAGAAACACACCCAAAGTGGTAGATATCCTATCACAAAGATCAAGTATAATCAGCTTTTATGTACTTTTTATGGATTCAGTGTTTTTCCTCCTCTCCAATTTTAGTCCAGGTGTAGGTTTCACAAAAGTTAGATTTGAAAGAAGGCCAGAAAACCCTTCCTGATGGATTGATCAGAAAATAGTCAACACTGGACCTCAGCCTTTAGCCGTTCTCAGAAACCTGACACTGTTGCTTTTTTAAAACTGTCATGGAGGTTTTAATGTAAGTGAGGTGGATCGTTACAGCCCAAATGTAAAGGTGATTATCATGTATTATAATGTATGTGAGAACTAATCACATCTGGTGCCGTGTTTGCGGACAGAAGTATGTCTACGCCTAAATCCCCAAAGTGCTGCTAGTTGACCTCTGCTGTGTGTATACAATGCTGTGATAAAGTAGTTTCTCCCTTGCTGATTTCTTCTGTTTGTGCTTTTTATGCCACTCTTAAATGTTTTAGATCAGGAAACAAATGTTAATATCAACTCTATGGCTATAAGCTATTGCTTCCTTGTTCAATCCTAAATGAGCACTATTTGGAAAGCTTTGCTCAGTTTTACTAGCCACACCCAGGCGTGATTACTGTCAGACATGAAGAATCAATAAATCACTCAACTAGAACCTGGTTGACAACATGAAGTAGGCTTTTAAGATCTCAAAGTAAACACATCATTTAGATAACAATAACCTGAACAAATTCAAAATTCAGTTTTCAACAAAATAACGGAACAGCGTTGAATCTTCCCAGGAATGGCCAGCCTACCGAAATTACTGCAAGATTAAGTCAACTCAAGTCAAGTTTATTTATCAGAATCAGAATCAGCTTTATTGCCAAGTTCGTTCATACAAACAAGGAATTTGCCTCCGGTATACTTTGCTCTTTTGTTCTGTTTTTGTATTACAGAATATACATATTTATAATTTACAATGTACACATATATAATAAAAAGGTACATTTGCAACATCTATATGTTGTTGTTTTGTACTCTATTAAATGTCAATCAGAGAAACAGCCTGGAGGAAGAAACTGTCTCTGTGGCAGCTGGTTTTAGTGAACAGTGCTCTGTAGCGCCACCTAAAGGTAAAACTCTGAACAGTTTATGTGCAGGGTGTGTGGGGTCTGGAGAGATTTTAGCAGCTCTTTTCCTGACCCTTGACCTGTATAGGTCCTGGATGGAGGGAAGGTCAGCTCTGATTATTCTCTCTGCAGTCCTGATTATTCGTTGCAGTCTGGACCTGTCCTGTTTTGTGGATGAACCAAACCACACTGAGATGGATGAAGACAGGACAGACTGAATGATAGCAGTGTAGAAGATGACCAACAGCTCCTGTGGAAGGTTGAACTTCTTGAGTTGCCTCAGGAAGTACAGTCTCTGCTGGACCTTCTTTCGAACAGTGTCTATGTGTGAAGACCATCTCAGGTCCTCAGAGATGGTGGTTCCTAAGAACCTGAAGTGGTCCACGGCCGATACAGTGTTGTTGAGGATGGTGAGGGGGGTGTATGGGGGTGGTGTTCTCTGAAAGTCCACCACCATTTCCACAGTCTTGAGTGGGTTGAGTTCAAGGTAGTTCTGACCGCACCAGTGTACCAGCCGATCCACCTGCTGTCTGTATGCAGACTCATCACCGTCCTGGATCAGTCCAATGACAGTGGTGTCATCTGCAAACTTCAGGAGTTTCATGGACGAGTCCGATGAGGTGCAGTCATTTGTGTACAGAGAGAAGAGGAGTGGAGATAGAACACACCCCTGGGGGGCACCAGTACTTATTGATCTGGATCAGGAGAAGATGTTCCCCAGTCTCACCTGCTGCTGTCGGTCCATCAGGAAGCTGTTGATCCACTGACAGGTGGAGGCTGGGACGTTGAGCTGGGTGAGCTTCTGGTGGAGGATGTCTGGTATGATGGTGTTGAAGGCCGAGCTCAAGTCTACAAACAGGATCCTGGCGTACGTCCCTGGGTGGTCGAGGTGTTGCAGGATGAAGTGTAGACCTAAGTTAACAGCATCATCTGCCGACCTGTTTGCTCGGTAAGCAAACTGCAGGAGGTCCAGCAGGAGGCCTGTGATGTCTTTCAGGTGCTTCAACACCAGCCGCTCAAATGATTTCATGACCACAGACGTCAGGGCTACAGGCCTGTAGTCATTTAATCCTAGGATGGTGGGTTTCTTGGGAACCGGGATGATGGTGGATCGTTTGAGGCAGGAGGGGACCTCACATTTCTCCAGTGACTTGTTGAAGATCCTTGTGAAGATCGGAGCGAGTTGATGTGCGCAGGCTTTCAGGCATGATGGGGAGACGTTATCAGGTCCTCCAGCTTTCTTTGTTTTCATGCACTGAAAGAGTCTGTTTACATCTTCCTCAGAGATCTTTAGTGCAGGTAGAGGATCTGAAGCTTTGTGGGAAGAAGTTGTTCCTGAATGGGATGTAGAGGAGATGGTTTGAGGTGTGAATGGCTTCTTGTCATGTCTGCAGTAGAAGCCATTCAGACGGCGTTTTCAGCAACAAGGCACTCAAAACGCTGGACATGAGGAAAAACATTACAATGATACAGAAAATCAAACACAGAAAAACAAATCAAATGACATTAATAATCATTGGGAGTTTACTGGTAAGAGCTGGTTCTAATCCAGTCTTTCTAATAGAGGTAATTAGATCATTAAGTCCTCTGTGGTAAAGAATTTATCCTGTGTTAGAAGAAAAATGATCATATTAATCCTTGAGGTTGCTGGTATGAAGCAGCTGTGGTCCCATCATTCAAATAAGCTGGGTCACTGGTATAAAACAGTTTTAGTCCAAACTTTTTAAATACTGATAATGTTTGGTTTTCACTGGTATGAAATTGATTTAATACAATCCTTCTAAGAAATCTAAAAATCTCTGGTCATTGGTGGAAAAACAGCTGTAGTCAAATTTTCAAATACTAATAATATATGGCTTTTGCTGGTAGTCCTTCTGAGAAATCTGAAAATCTATGAAAAGTAATGAAATCACACATTTAAGTAAAGTAAGATGGGAAAAAACATATTTCAGACTCTATTCTTAGCCGAATAGAGTCTGAAATAGTAAAACCTCAGCAGAGGTAAGCAACACACACATAAGTAAAGATTTAACAAGGGTACGGTGGGATCTTGAGGTTGCGAATATATAAGTCTGAGTGTGTTTGCAAGAATTAGACTGTCAACACTGATAGAAGCACCATTGTCCTTGAGAAGAGAGGTGGAAGTTTTATCAATCGGCTGCATAGTCCTATCAGCACACAGCTGGTAGGGGAGTGCTGGGGAAGAACGTCGTCTTTATATAACATCCAGGAGATATTTTGTCGATAGCCAGTTAGCAGAAGTTGTCAAGGCCACATTGGGGCGCCAAATTTAGAAAAATAATAAATGTTGTGGTTCAGGCAGTAGTGAATTTCCAACCACCTTAAGAGTTTTACTGGTATGTCTCAATTGTGAATCCAAATAGCCAAATTTCTGGTACTTTCCGCAGATCACGAGCATACAACTTCTCCGAGATTATATCCTTTAACCTCTGAGTCCAACTGCTGCCAGGCTGCGATTCTGTTCAAGAATCGTGTCCAGCTTGCGATTCTGCTCTGTTAACATTTCAGTCTGAGTGTTGATCGCTCTACAGACTCCATCTAACATCGCAGGCAGCTTTGGAAAGCTTTGAACAGCCGCCCACGTTTTGCGAATCACTCGATAAGCCAGGTAACCACCAACTCCAAAAAGCAGAAATCCTGTTATTAAAAGTCCAAATATGTACACATTTTCTACGTCCTCGACCGACATCGTAGTCAGGAACACAATCTTCCACTGCTGCCAAGAATCCATTGTGTATCAAGAGAAGAACGTCCCGTCTGGACAAGAAGGTCTCCTTTACCCTGTCTTCCCGTTGAAAACATTTGATCAAATACGTTGAGAGTCCAGCTGATCAAATCATTTGGTCAGCTGAAATGTCTCCCTTTTCCCAAAAATATTCTGATGATCCTCAAGAATTTGGGGAAAATATCTTGTAGACTCATGAGACAACGTCTCTGAACATCTTGGAAGGTCTGACATACAAATTATTTATGGATCTCAAACATTTCAGTGTGACCAAAACAGCAGTACCAGAGAAACTCTGAAGGGGGGGAAATAATTTTGTAGCAGTGTAGTATTGAGCTTAAAAACAACTCTGAAGTGTGTGATTATGTGAGTACAAACCTCAGAACTACTTCGCTCTTATTGGAGTCTCAGAGTTCGGTTGCACAAGTGCTCCCTCTCCCTTTAACTCACTGTAAACGGTAAGGCAAACACAATATCCCAGAGGAAGAGCGACTATCGTTCAGTGCATACATGTTTTATACACATGAAGCAAAATCACAATAATTGGTTACAAAAAGGTGAGGAGTTGTAATCCGTGGGCAAAACTTTAAACTCCCTTGGTGGAGATGAAACATTACTCAATCTGTGCCTCAGATTATCTTTTATCCCTGCTGGTCAGACTGTCTTGTTCCGTTATTCAACAAATGATCATTATTCAGATAGTGGCTGAGATATGAGGCTCAGAGCCTACGTCAGAGTAAGCGTCTATCAAAATGTGTCAGAAATCTCTCTTACACAACACAACTGGCTGCTGTTTTGGCATCCGTACAATGTTTAGTACATTTTGTCCAATTACACTCACCGGCCACTTTATTAGGTACACTTGCTAGTACCGGGTTGGACCCCCTTTTGCCTTCAGAACTGCCTTAATCCTTCGTGGCATAGATTCAACAAGGTACTGGAAACATTCCTCAGAGTTTGGTCCATATTGACATGATAGCATCACACAGATGCTGCAGATTTGTCGGCTGCATCCATGATGTGAATCTCCTGTTCCACCACATCCCAAAGGAGCTCTATTGGATTGAGATCTGGTGACTGGAGACCATTTGAGTCCAGTGAACTCATTGTCATGTTGAAGAAACCAGTCTGAGATGATTCGTGCTTTATGACATGGTGGGTTATCCTGCTGGAAGTAACCATCAGAAGATGGGTCCACTGTGGTCATAAAGGGATGGACATGGTCAGCAACAATACTCAGGTAGGCTGTGGTGTTGACACGGTGCTCAGTTGGTACTAAGGGGTCCAAAGTGTGCCAAGAAAATATCCCCCACACCATTACACCACCACCACCAGCCTGAACCGTTGATACAAGGCAGGATGGACCATGCTTCATGATGTTGATGCCAGATTCTGACCCGACCATCTGAATGTTGCAGCAGAAATCGAGACTCATCAGACCAGGCAACGTTTTCCAATCTTCTATTGTCCAACTTTGGTGAGCCTGTGTGAATTGTAGCCTCAGCTTCCTGTTCTTAGCTGACAGGAGTGGAACCCGGTGTGGTCATCTGCTGCTGTAGCCCATCTGCCTCACGGTTCAATGTGTTGTGCGTTCACAAATGCTCTTCTGCATGCCTTGGTTGTAACGAGTGGTTATTTGAGTAACTGTTGCCTTTCTATCAACTGGAACCAGTCTGGCCATTCTCCTCTGACCTCTGGCATCAACAAGGCAGGAAGATCAGGAGATCAGGGGTAAGGTTGCAGGGTAGGGTTAGGTTATAAAGCGATATGCTAAGCTTCCAACATCTCACAGAGCTCTGTTTAGTCCACCATCTAAAAATGAAATGAGTCTGGCACCTATCCGGACATGGACCTAAAATGACAAGCCAGGCAAACTGTTCCGTAAGAGCAGCAGCCGAGAGCCCCATGGTAATTCTGGAGGAGCAGCAGAGATCCACAGCTCAAGCGGAAGAATTTGTCCACTGGATAACCATTAGTAGGGCACTAAACAAATCTGTCCTTTAAGGAAGAATTGAGAGAAGATAAACCCTCCTCAAAGAAAGTACTAAGAACTATAAGGGTTGTCACAAGCCACAAAGCAAACATGTAAAAGAAGGTTCTCCCAAGTCAGACAAGATCAAAATTTCACTTTTTTGGATTACATGCACAACATTGTGGCAGAAAACCCTGAACACACCATACCCAGAGTGAAACACGGTAGTGGTAGCATCATACTGTGGGGATGATTTTCTTCATCAGGGGCAGGGTAACTGGTCAGAGTAGACAAGAAGATGGATGGAGCTAAATGCTGGAGAATCCCAGAGGAAACCCTGTTGCAAAAGACCTTAGATTGGTAAGAAGGTTTATATTGCAGCAGGACAACAACCCTAAACACACAACAACAGCTACAAATGCTATAGATCAAATGAGTCTGTCAATGTTCAAACCTAGATCCAAATGAGAATCTGTGGCAACAGTTGAAAACTGATGCCGACAGGGACTCTGTTCAATCTGATTGAGCTGGAGCTACTTTGCAAAGAAGAAGGAGCACAAATTTCAGTCACTACTTGTCAAAAGCAGGATGAGGCGTACCCACAAAGCTGCAGCAGTGATTGGATTAATAGGTGACCCACTACCCCTCTTTGTGCCAACCCCCTCCTTCACACCTACTGCCACTTTCATGCTGATTGAAATGAAAACAAAATCTGCTGGTCGTAATCTGGTGTGACGCCACTAATCCCAGCACTACAAATCACAGGTCCCTTCCTCTTCTGGTCCACACGGATCCCTGCGACACTCGGCCGGCTACTTCACATTTGCATACGGTAGGTTTCCACTCCTCAGACTATTCACTGACTGGGTTGTATAGCAGCAATGTAGCTCCAACAGAAGTTGTTGGGCAAAAATTAAAATTAACTAGTCACAAGAAGACAAGGGTGCCTTGAAAACTTTCAGTTCTGGAGAAAGGGAGTTATTTATCTTGTTGGAACGGTACTAGGAAAGGTACATCATTTTGAGTCATTCCTACTTAAACCAGCAGGCCTTCACTCATGCAATCCTAAATGATTTGCAAATATATTTTTAATCAGCAATAAAATTAGAACTAAGATGTTTGGAATATATCAGCGTATTTCTGTGTCCACTGAGGACAGCTCAATCCTTGACAACCACAGTGAGCATGTTCAGAATTACCCTAAAAAGGCCGTTGGGTTTAAACCTCTTGATAAATTATCCAGAAATAGGCAAGTGCCAAGTATAGCACAGTCAGGTTACCCTGTGAGAGCTGAGAGGATAGAATTAAGGATTAATATGGAGCACAGAGTGTCAATTGTTCTTTTATTTAAAGGAATTCACAAAATCCCTCTTTTTTTCTGCAGGCTGTGCAAAGCTGATTGGAAGAGCAGAAAACATGGCTGTCGTCGTAAGTATTTTCCACCTTTACTTGGTGAAAGCTGCTTCTTAGACCTATCTGTAAAATCAGTCAAACTAAGTTTAGATGTGGTTTGTAATCTACAGAACAACACGCCATGGTCACTTTTTTATTTCTTTTGTTATTCGGTTTAATATTGTTATTTACTTAAGATAAAAATCCATCCTCCCAAAAACAAGCTGATGACATCACATAAGGCAACTGATCAGAGTAAGGACATTTGTATTTTTGTCCTTTTTCTTATTGCACGTTTTTAATTAAATTCTGTCTTCAAAGATGTTTACTTCTATTCTGTGTGACTACAGTCAAATATTAGAGCCGCATGTGTAGAAAATACAGGTTTTTTGGGATGAACTAAAAAAAATTTTTTAACGCTTGGAAGAAATTAAACTGGAACAACAACATATTTGTACCAGCTCCACATCTAAGGACAACCATTTTCACCCTTTGCTTCAGCTTCAAAATCCACAGCAGTATTCATCGTAGCTTGGGGGTCATCACAGTCAAACACGTTAGGCTGAACTTCTCGGCAACTCAAACAAAAGTCAAAAATGTCAGAATTCACATTGAAATCGGCCGTAATGTTCAGTAATGCCAGCCGATCAGCTCAATTCTTCAAAGGAGTTTCAGGTTTGTTTTTTCTTTAGCATATTTTTGAAAGTGTTTTTTTTTGGTTAAATTCTGCAGAGGGAATCCATACTTGATCAACCAGCTGTGTTTTTACTGTGAGAGTACATTTGCCAGAGAAAACAATAACGTACCATTGGAAAGCATCTCTAAAACTTTGGCAAAGAGATCAAATCAAGGTAGACACTTTGCCTCCTATGACAGAAGGAAGGAAGGAAGGAAGGAAGGAAGGAAGGAAGGAAGGAGTTCTGACACCCCCAACAACTCCACAAACACCTTCCTGCTTACAGCCTTACCAGCATCTCGACATTTCCCACAGCTAAACTCTGTGGTCAACAGCTACAGTAGCCTGAGCTTCCAACCTGTGATCCTGGTTTACATGTTGTCCTCAGTGTGTATTTACAGGCTTTTCTGGACTTATGTGAGCGAGATTAAAAACCAACACACTGAGGCCTATTGATTATGGCCCAATAACACTGGGGAATAGGCTTTCTTACCACTGTGGATTAGATGTTTAAAGCTCAACCAAATCTTGTGACAGAATTATATTGACATAGCGTTAGCTTGTATCCAGAGCAATGCACCAAGTAAGGGTTTCTTACAGGACACATTAACTGGGCATGTTTTGGTGCATATGGACACACAGTGACAGCATGCAGGTCTTGGTATCGGCTCAGAAACATAATGGTGAAACTAAAAGCTTGACTGCCAAAGACTAAGCAGTCACAACATCAAGGTCATAGAACTGAAGCCCATGGTTCTAAGCCCATGGTGAGTGTGTGCAAAGTTTTCACCATCACTGTGAGCAAGATGTTTCCAATAGGTTATAGATGTGCTTTTCCACATATGAAGAAAGGCATTCTGGGAAAGAATGCGATTGTGTGGGGAATCAAATGGGAAGCAGAAAAGAAGTTTAACCCTGACCATTACATTATCTTTTCTTTTGTACAACCTTGTACGACTTTGACATACATCTGTTTTTTTAACCTTATTAATAAATAAAGCAATTGCACTGGCCATGTAGGTTAATACTTAAATGTAACGATTAAGTTTGTACTCTTGCTATAATTATACAAACACACTTTAATACAGTTGTAACTGAGACCAGTGATACGGTGTGGGTTTCATACATCTGTGTCAGGTGTGGGACCCCACAGGAACAGATGTCTACATTTACATCCAGTTTCTGAACATAGGAACAACGACTTGACTGGTGTTCTTTGGATCGTCCTTCTAGCTTCAACAACGTTCACCTAAACCTTGGTATTCTGATTCAGCGACTCCTTTCTCCTTAGACTGGAACTTACCGTGTGGTTTCAGAAGAGGAGCAGGCTCTCAGGGCCAAGCTGGAGCATCTCACCATCAAAGACCACGGACCAGTGTTCGGACCCTGCCCCAACCTGCCAGACCACACCAAGCAGAAGGTATCCACATCTGTTTCTGCACAGAGACAAAACACAAGGCAGCCTTTGTGAACAGAATGGTTGGCATTAAAATAAATAACTGAGTAATAAAAACACTTCCAAAGGCCAATAAAATCCTTACTGGTTTCACGCTTCAGCCGTCGTCATCCCAACCATGCAACCGTCTGAAATATTAGCACTATGTGCTAAGTTGTTCTTGCTGTCACAAGTATAATCTCATTAAAAATGTTGTCATCATATGCAGATTATACTGTTTAGCTGAATTTATTTTACAGTAGACCTGATGTATTCTGAAAAAGTGAACATATTTTACTTTTAAAATGTTTTTGCACTTTTAAACTGTTTCAAGAATGTAGGTATGATACCCAGTACCACTTGACTGCAATAGCTAAACCATATTTTTACTTAATCATTTCCCCAATATTTGTCAGGGTTCAAGTCAAATCCATTTATTGTCATTTCATCATATAACTAAAAAAAACAATATAGCATTTCTTCAGGATCCTCTACAGATTACTGTGAAAAATGATGGAATAGATAAAAACGCAATGTAGATAAAAAAGATGTAGTGTAATAATGTAAAGTGCATAATATTAATATTGGTTCAACATTTTAAAAGCTTTAGGGAGAAAGTTATGTAGAAGTCTGGAGTTTCTGCTTTTAATGCAGCAGCTCATAAAGTTACTGCACAGGGCGTGAGGAGTTCCCTGTTCCTGCAGCGGTTCTCCTGGACAGAGGATTGAGAACTTTTCAGCTCCCCTTGCTATCCTCTGGAGGACCATCTCATCCGCCATATTAAAGCTGGAGTATAACCTTGAAATATTTGGTTATTGGAAAGCAAACCAAGTCACTGATGTTTCTCAACTCGTGTAAAATGTTAACGGTCAGGTTTGGCTCCCCCTGCAGGCCAAAGATGAGCTGAATGAGACAGATGAGAAGCGTGTGTCAGCAGTGAAGGAGCTGCGAGCTATCATTAAGGAAAAGGCAGATGCTGGAGATGATCTGGCTAAAGGGGTGCAGGACACCTTTGGGGAGAAACCAGACACCCTGCTGGTTCGCTTCATCCGTGCCAGGAAATACGATGTGGCCAGAGCCTTTGACCTTATGAAGGGTGAGTCAAAAATAATGAGCTGAGAGGGGCTTCATTGGATGTTTTTTCTCCTAACATACAGTAAGAGTGTATTTTTATATGTTAATAGTTGTTTAGCATTACAGTCACCAGGATCCACTTTAAACTCTAAACATTATTGAGTGGGAAAATAAAAGTCAGACCGCATAACATAACAGTTCAATTTCAATCACAACCCAGCAGGGCCCGACTGACCCTTCTTTACCTCTCTGTTCAGGATATGTCCGTTTCAGGAAGGATTACCCCGAGCTGTTCGAAAACCTGACCCCAGAGGCTGTACGCAGCACCATTGAGGCCGGCTACCCCGGCATCCTCCACAGCAGAGACAAATATGGACGTGTGGTTCTGCTCTTCAACATTGAGAACTGGGACTACGAGGAGATCACCTTTGATGAGGTGGAGTGCTTCAAGCCCTTTCCTCCCACTGGGCAGACCATGCTGAATGAGAAGAACAGAACTGGAACAGGTTTCATGCACCTTCTAAGATAACAGGGAGTGAGTGTGTTTTCTGTATGTTCAGATCCTGCGTGCCTACTGTGTGATCCTTGAGAAGCTGCTGGAGAATGAGGAAACTCAGATCAATGGCTTCTGCATCATTGAAAACTTCAAGGGCTTCACCATGCAGCAAGCCGCAGGAATCAAACCTACTGAGCTCAAGAAGATGGTGGACATGTTACAGGTGGCATTTTACTCTGAACTACAAGTTGTTTTTGAATGGAAGCTGAATTTTTTTTAAGTTTCATGTTCTGGATTTCCTTTCATTTGTGCTGAACGATTGGGTCACCTCATTGTGTCCCACCAGGACTCTTTCCCTGCCCGTTTCAAAGCTGTGCACTTCATCCACCAGCCCTGGTACTTCACCACCACCTACAATGTGGTGAAACCACTCATGAAGAGCAAGCTGCTAGAGAGAGTAAGTCAGAGACATAACCTTCCAAAACTCTCCATACAGACTTGGACGGCTCCATATTTTTTTACATGACAATCACAAGATCACTGTGTTTACTCTGATAGGGTCCAAATGTGTGGACCTATTATGCACTACTCTGTGTTGGATTATCACGTGAAAAAACACATTGAAGTTTGTTGATATAAATGAAAAAAACAGCATGGAAAAAATGCTTTCAAGAATGGTTTCAGGCGGACCAGAGGCGCTTTAGTGCTTGAAACATCTTTTGCAAACACTGTTAGAACTGCTGCCTTAAAAAATCTTATTTTTATCATATGATGTCATCATGCACAAACATCACTGACAGATGCTCCCTTTGTTGTAGGTGTTCGTCCATGGAGATGAGATGGAAAACTACTATAAGGAGTTCGACCCTGAAATTCTTCCATCTGAATTTGATGGAAAAGGTTCCAAGTATGATGGCAAGGCCACAGCGAACAAGCTGTTTGACTAATCGTCCTCCGTCCTGTTGCCAACAGTCTGAGGGCTGCGATGCAGTGAAAATAAAATAAAAAAATAATCCAGCTGTGTGGTTGTAGGAAGAATAGTCACGAATGAAACATAGGAGAGTGTGAGAAGTTGAAGAAGTCAGTTTTCTAAATGTTCTGATAAAACCCAGTCATACAGGAGAGGGATATCAATAAGCTGACAGCTTTAACTTTCCAGTCTCTAACTCCTGCATGTTTGATCACTGAGAGAACAAAAATTTCCAGTGGTTTTGTAATTTCATAAACCTACTATCCAAAAAGATAGCAATTTAAACATAGCGTAGAAAAAGCAATTTGTCACACTGATTATTTAAGTCATTTTTGATTTATTGCCTTCCACATGAAATGAGAAATGTTGTCCAGCAGCCACTGATTTCCCACCTCAACATTGGAGAACTTCCAGGAAGATTTTAACACACACTGTGGTCACAGCTGAATCCCCGTGACGCAATGGGAACAAAAACAACAAAGTGTTCTCTGTGGTGGATGAGGGTGAATTTTTAAACACGTCAGCATTTATCCTGTTGATTTTAAACACTGGACAAGATGTTTCCAGTTCACAAAAACTGAACATCTTCTTTTAAGCATATTCAAATTACGATAAATCCACTACTGTCCACTTTCGACAACTTTGAACACTCTTCTGTGTCAAGTTGGGTTATATTTGAACTGCACCCATACAGCTCGTTCTAACAGTGGCAGGCCCCAGCTTCCTCAGATCCACCCTCTAGTCCCTGTCTCTTGTGTGTTTCTTTGTTTAGATTCATTTCCAGTAAAAAAGTTTTACCCAACCTTGTACACCAGTAACAATGTCAATAAATGTCAAATAAACAGTATTTAAATACATGTTTTGGTCATTTATTGATGTAAAATGTTTTGAGAAGAAAAGCTTATTGGCAGGATAAATAAAGCAGAGGGCTGATTAAACCATTTTATTCAGTTTGTGCTGTTCAGGACATGTTACAGACTGTAGCGATGATGCATGTTAACAATAGGGATTAAATAACTGAAAACAGCCCAACAATCAGGGCGTGTTGCTTGAAGAGACTGCAGAGATATGGAAGGTTGTTGTTTTACAGTCCAAGGCAAAGCTGCTTAATAAAAAAAACTGTACCGACTGTCCGTGACAAACCACTTCACTTGAACACCATGTAAAAAAAAAAAATGATGATAATACACAAGCACAAAATTTATATTTCTTAAAGGGATAATTGAGAATATTTGAAGAGGGGTTATGTGAAAAGTTTATAATCAGTTCTATCAGTTCAATCTTACCTGCAGTTGGTAGCTCTCTAAGCATCTTTGGTATAAATACAGACTAGGAGGTTCTGGAAGCTAAAATGTCTCCAATCACAAAAATGTCACGGTGTTTCTGTTTTTTTTAATGGATTTTATGAACCTTTAAACTGTCATCAGGCTTGTGTTTACACATAAGCCACTGACTATTTTAATGGAAAAGGGAAGAAGGAGACGGTGCGTCACTGATGACCTTCCTGTGCGAAACACATCATTTTTCCAGGCAGAAAATCAAGACCAAAAAAATGACAACTTTTATGGAGTTTCCTTCCTTTTTCTATCTGTGCTACTCTGACTGAACCTCTTTACATGTTTCATTCTCAGCACATGTTTCAGTAGGATTCCTGGTGCTGAAGATACAACGATTTAGACCTCTTTAGCAGAAGCTCACTTCATATATTCTGAACTCTGTTCAGCACTGTGATGAACAAGACTAATAACTGCCAATAACAAAAACTATTTCTAAACGTAAATCTACTATCATTCATTAGTGTTTCTGGCACAGTATGGTACCGTGTGAAATTACACAGCTTTATGCTTTTGTTTCAAGTATTTCTTAGCTATTGAGGGAGACTCAAAACTATGTTAATTGTAAGCAGCTTAAAATAACCAAACTATGACAATTTTGTACATTTGAAGTGCTCACTAAGCCACATGCTCGGACATGTAGCTTCTAGTGGAAATAAGAGAGTCCAGACAGAAACAGAGATAGAAATCAAAATTAAAGTACTCGGTCAAAACGGCATCGTTTTGCTGGAGAGATTAAAGTGAAAACTAGAGTTAAATAAAGTAAACTGCTGTGGAGCAATTCTTGGAATGGTACCACCTTTGTAATGCCTCCATCACCATGCAAAAGCATGCAGATTTAAAGTGCTCATATAGTACAGTACAGTTAGGACACCCTATTGATTGTACAGAACAATAATTTAGGTAAAAAAAGAAGGGTTCCAAGCTGATTGACCCTGAGATAAACAGTAACATTCTGTTGATATGTTTAACCATCTGAAAACAGCCTCATCTATAACTGGAAAACACCAGCATAAACAATAAAATGAGTCCTGGTGGTTCTAATCAGAGCAGTGTGAACCAGAAATCTCCATGTCTACCAACAGTAAAGAATTTCATTCTCTAAATATAAATATGTTAGCATTCATAAGTCAGTCTGATTGAGTGTTTTCATAATAGTTTGTAGAGAAAAATAGGTAAAAGCGGTACCAACGGTTTACACCTCTCTGCAGAGTACATAAAACCATACAGCAGATGGCAATAACCAGCAGAGAAGAAGACTGGGAGGATCAGAAGTTAGATGAAGAAACAATTCAGCATGACATTACATGACACTCCAGGTGTAATTTCCAACCAGGTGTACAACTCATCCATCAATATTTCTGTCCATTACTGCAACACCAAGAGGTCATACGTAAAGTAGATCCTAAGACCTCAGGCTGACCATGTGCTTGCCAGTCTGTGTGGTTGCACCAGACATGTAGGTGTCATCCACTGAGTTTCAGCGCTGAACTTATTCATTCATTCATTTCGTTTGGATTTCGGGTCCTCTGGCAGGCCTTCTGCTTCTTCTCCCAGTCGCAGATGGCATTGGTGTACTCCACTATGACCTTGTCCATCCAGGTGAGGGGCTGTGGGAAAAGTACAGCCCCCTCAAAGAAGCCCATGTGGCCTCCATGCTCAGTCAGGGCAAACATCACATTGGGCATCTCCTCTAGAGTATAAGAGTGATAGAGAGAGGTGAGTGAAGTCATTACATACAGTTCTGGTTAGACCTTTAATTTCACTTATCATGGGCATGAAGGTCAGATTCATTCTGTGTTTTAATTATGATTATAGAACACAAAACTTTAAAGATTTTTAAAAAACAAAAACTGGATCCACAAATGTGAATTTATTAACTGTCAAACACAGAGGTGGCAGCATCATGCTGAGGGTCTATTTTTCTCCTAGTGATACTTCTCCAGTGGATGAAGAGGGAAGGCTACCTCCAATTTTTTCAACTTAACTTCAAATCAACAGCTATCTGGAAGGAACTTGGGCATAACTGGGTGTCCCAACAGGAACGTTGGTTTAACCCTAACCCCGGAAAGAAGGCATACTTTATCTCCCTGAATGGCCTTCCCAAAGCCCCAACCTCACCCCAAATAAAATTTTATAGGTTATTCCTAAAAGTCGAGAGTGTGCCAGGAAACCAGCCAAATCAAATAAACTCAACCTATTTCTGCCAGCATGTATAATCTTGAGTGGAGCTGCAGACCATATCAACAACTCACAATCATCATTGCAATCAAAGTGTGCATTACCGCAATATTTGGTAGGATTATATTATAAGTGATTATAAGTGCCATGCATGTAAATTCTGCATGCCAATAAAATGTTGTGGCTTGTTATAAAGAGCTCCACTGCCTTCTTTGTCTGCACTTAATGTACATTTTTAGTAGCCAAGATGCTAAAGATCATAAAGAGTGGCGAGGACAAGAAAAAGAAAGAAAAATAGTCGGGAAAATGAGGGTTAATCGTAATCTCACTAACCCTAATCTTGACCCAATATGGTTGGAGACATTCTACAATAAATTGTAAACTCAGTTCCAAAATTCACACCTGAAAACTTACACAGGGTTACATTATTTGTAAATTAGCAGATGATGATGCAGGTCTATATATTTCAGTTCAAAAAGTCACTCATTTAGTGGAAACATTTCACCCATTGACTAGATGTTTTGTACCAGTTTACGGTGATCTAAAAACAAGCTGTGAAGCACATCAGCATATTGTCTCTTTCGAAAGCTGAACTTGTAAAAACTAAAATTCCTCGAAATCTGCTTCATGAACTTCCAACACAAAACCACAACATGGTGAAAACAGTTTCTTCTACTCGCCTGGCAGCTCTACCACACTACCAGTTAATTCTGGTTATAAACGACAAAAATGCCATTTTCAGCATACCTTTATCACTTTATATAATTATGATGAATACTTTTACTGCACTGTAACATTATGTGTAGACATAATGTTCTATATTAACATTGTGTATCTACTTTCTGTTCTCAAGTTGTATTTGCTTGGACATGATTCATAAATACTTTCTCTACTGTTTGGTTTGACTTGGTCCTTATGGAGTATTGACCAAAGTGAGTTGTAGAGCTTGCACTGGCATTAAATGCTCCAATAATAGATGCGTAGCAGGTTGTCTTCAGTGGATGTCAGTGTTCTGTGGAATCAACAATCCTTACATCATGGATTGCGTGTTGGCAACACAATTCTTACGTATTATGAGGAAACGATTTTGTACAGATTAAATTTGTCTTAACAAATCCACAGTTGCTTTATTTAATTATACAAAGGAACAGAAAATAATAGTGTGAACATTGAATTCTTTTCTGATTTATTAAAGTATGTAAATAAATACATTAGCAATGTATAGGATACACCATGTTTGTCAATGTAACCAGAACATAATGAATAGTATAATTAAATAATAATAAAAGTGACAATTTCAGACAAAAATAGCTTGAATATAAATAAAAAGCCTCATGCACGGGGCGTTGACATCAAGCAGAAACTCAGTAGGTTATGATGGTGGTAATTGCATAATTGCATCTGTGTTTTTTTCATACGTTTTACTATGACCCACGATCGACCTGCCATGTTAGCTTACACAGCTGGTTGGTGAAAGCTAAACACATTTAGCTTAAAAACCCTATAATGCTGCATGGAGATGTAAGGTATGGATTAACAATCAGCCAGTCTGTAAAAATAGTAACATCCTTCATATTAAACACAGTGATTAGAGCCCCTGCTAATGGAAACTAGGTACTAAAGGCATCTCAAGACTTAATTTAAGAAACACACAAAACCACCCCCAGAGTAACCCAACCCTAGCAAACTGTGCTACTGTCTTGTCAAATTGGCAAGAGGCTTATGGACACACCTAGTACATACAAAGTGTCCTACTGGAGTCTTATTTCATGCCTGCTGGCCATGCCGATATTTGCTTCTTGTCAATACAACCTTTGTGATAAATACAGCTACACATGAAGTAAGTTTTACATAGTGAACACAAAACTTACACCAAACTGGGTGCCAATTCTAAAAAAGTCAAACTATTATAACAGTTTTATATGTATAAAACTGTAGATTTTTTACATCTATTTTTAAATAATGCTGTAATTATCTGGAGCCTACACTACAGGGAAGCAAAATGTTTTTTTGTTTTTTTTATCAGTACGAGTTCTGTGGATTTCGGGATGCATTTACTGTATGCTTATATTGACATGAATATTTTTCCCCCTTTTACCTTTAGGCATACATCAATGTTACAAGACCTTCGCTGCACAAATGTTAACAAAGAAAAAGAAGGGCTTAGTTTTGGTTAGCAGATTTAGATTTTTAATTATTTTCCCTTCAAACAAGATGTTTTTGTTCCAAAAAGTAAATGACAAAGGCATCTCTCGAAAGATAATAAAACAGTGTTAAAGGAGCATCAATTTTGAAATGTTAAAAATAGAAATAGAAAAACTTTTCTAGAACCCCTCATGATGACGATTAAATCGAAGCACGTGACGTCGGCCGGAACGGCGGAGCCAGGGTCTCACCCTGGAGCCAGGCCTGGGGTCGGGACTCGTCGGACAGCGCCTGGGGGCTGGGTTGCTCCTCGCGGGACCCGGCCGGGCCAAGCCCGAACGAGAGACGCGAGGCCATCCCCCAGTGGGCCCACCACCTGCAGGAGGAACCGTGAGGGACCGGTGCAAAGAGGATTGGGTGGCGGACGAAGGTGGAGACCTCAGCGGCCCGATCCCCGGATGCTTAGGCTGGCTCTAGGGACGTGGAATGTCACCTCGCTGGGGGGGAAGAAGCCTGAGCTTGTGCGGGAGGTCGAGAGATATCGACTAGAAATAGTCGGGCTTGCCTCCACGCACAGCGTGGGCTCTGGAACCCATCTCCTTGAGAGGGGTTGGACTCTCTTCTACTCTGGAGTGGCCCACGGGGAGAGGCGGCGGACTGGGTTGGGTTTGCTTGTTGCCCCCCAGCTCAGCCGTCTCGTGTTGGGGTTTACCCCAGTGGATGAGAGGGCCGCATCCCTGCGCCTTCGGGTTGGGGACAGGTCTCTGAATGTCGTCTCGGCCAATGGGCCGAGTGGTAGTGCGGAGTACTCGGCCTTCTTGGCGTTCCTGTCGGGGGTGCTGGATAGTGCCCCTCCCGGGGACTCCATTATTCTGCTGGGGGACTTCAACGCCCACGTGGGAAACGACAGTGACACCTGGAGAGGAGGAATGATCGGGAGGAATGGCCTCCCCGATCTGAATCCGCGTGGTGTTTTGTTATTGGACTTCTGTGCTAGGCACGGATTGTCCATAATGAACACCATGTTCAAACATAAGGGTGTCCATCAGTGCACTTGGCACCAAGACACCCTAGGCAGGAGGTCGATGATCGACTTTGTTGTCGTATCATCAGACCTTCGGCCGCATGTTTTGGACACTCGGGTGAAGAGAGGGGCTGAGCTGTCCACTGATCATCACCTGGTGGTGAGTTGGATCCACTGGGGGAGGAGAAAGCCGGACAGACTTGGCAGGCCCAAGCGCATAGTGAGGGTCTGCTGGGAACGTCTGGCGGACCCCTTGGCCAGGGATGTATTCAACTCTCACCTCCGGGAGAGCTTTGACCAGATTCTGGGGGATGTTGGAGACATAGAGTCCGAGTGGACCATGTTCTCTGCATCTATTGTCGATGCTGCTGCCCATAGCTGCGGCCGTAAGGTCTGCGGTGCCTGTCGCGGCAGCAATCCCAGAATCCACGGGTGGACACCCGCAGTAAGGGATGCTGTCAAGCTGAAGAAGAAGTCCTATCGGCTGTGGTTGGCTTATGGGACTCCTGAGGCGGCTGACGGGTACCGTGAGGCCAAGCGTGCTGCGGCCCGGGCTGTGGCAGAGGCAAAAACTCGGGCCTGGGAGGAGTTCAGTAAGGCCATGGAGAAGGACTACCTGTTGGCCTCGAAGGGATTCTGGCAAACCGTCCGGCGCCTCAGGAGGGGGAAGAAGTGCTTCGCCAACACTGTTTACAGTGGGGGTGGGAAGCTGCTGACCTCGACTGGGGACATTATCGGGCGGTGGAAGGAGTACTTCGAGGATCTCCTCAATCCTGCCATCACGCATTCCGTGGTGGAAACAGAGGCTGGGGACTCGGGGTTGGACTCTTTCATCACCCAGGCTGAAGTCACCGAGGTGGTTAAAAAGCTCCAGGGTTCATGTGTTTTGTGGACCTGGAGAAAGCATTCGACTGTGTCCCTCGTGATGCCCTGTGGGGGGTGCTCCAGGAGTATGGAATCGGGGGCCCTTTACTAGGGGCCATCCGGTTTTTGTACGAGCGGAGCAGGAGTTTGGTCCGCATTGCCGGCACTAAGTCGGACCTGTTCCTGGTGCATGTTGGACTCCGGCAGGGCTGCCCTTTGTCACCGGTCCTGTTCATAACTTTTATGGACAGGATTTCTAGGCGCAGCCAAGGGCCGGAGGGGGTCTGGTTTGGAGACCAGAGGACTTCGTCTCTTCTTTTTGCAGATGACGTGGTCCTGCTGGCCCCCTCTAGCCAAGACCTACAGCATGCGCTGTGGCGGTTCGCAGCCGAGTGTGAAGCGGCTGGGATGAAGATCAGCTCCTCCAAGTCCGAGGCCATGGTTCACGACCAGAAAAGGGTGGCCTGTCCTCTTCAGGTTGGAGGGGTGTTCCTGCCTCAAGTGGAGGAGTTTAAGTATCTCAAGGTCTTGTTCACAAGTGAGGGAAGAATGGAGCGGGAGATTGACAGACGGATCGGTGGGGCTGCCGCAGTAATGGGGGCGCTGTGCCGGTCCATTGTGGTGAAGAGAGAGCTGAGCCGAAAAGCAAAGCTCTCGATTTACCGGTCGGTCTACGTTCCTACCCTCACCTATGCCCATGAACTTTGAGTCATGACTGAAAGAACGAGATCCCGGATACAAGCGGCTGAAATGAGCTTCCTCCGTAGGGTGGCCGGGCACTCCCTTAGAGATAGGGTGAGGAGCTCGGCCATCCGGGAGGAGCTCGGAGTAGAGCCGCTGCTCCTTCACATCGAGAGGAGCCAGTTGAGGTGGCTCGGGCATCTATACCGGATGCCTCCTGGACGCCTTCCTCGGGAGGTGTTCCAGGCACGTCCCACCGGGAGGAGGCCCAGGGGACGGCCCAGGACACGCTGGAGGGACTATGTCTCTTGGCTGGACTGGGAACGCCTTGGGTTCCCCCCCGGAGGAGCTGGAGGAGGTGTCTGGGGAGAGGGACGTCTGGGCGTCTCTGCTGAGTCTGCTGCCCCCACGACCCGGTCCCGGATAAAACGGAAGACGACGAGTACAATTTTTCTAGTCAGAAAAACTGCTTTTTGTATGTCTGACTATTTATCTTTGTTGATGAGCTCCAAGTCTTCAATGTTAAAAGGCCTCCTTACCCTCACCTTAATCTTTAGCTCCTTCCACAGATTCATTATCAGATTCAATTGTGGACTCTGGCCGGGCTTCTTGACAATTAACATTACTTTCAGTCAGAACAATCATGTTGGTAAAAATAAAAGATTACCTTAAATCTAAATCTCTATGGTGTTTTTTGGGCTAAACTGTATTTGCTAAGTTGTTGTTAACATCAGTGGAGGCTATGCTGAACAAAACGCCTAAGCAAGAAAAACCCAAACACCTGATAAGACAGTAAAGGGGTATTCTGATAAGTGAGTATATATAAAAATAGTTTATTTTGTTGCAACACATACCACAGAAACTAGTTTTGTACAAATTTGATCTTGATTCCAAACGTTTGGCCTGTTCTCTTTGTGTGACAATGAAAGCCTTTCACATAGATGAAGAGCTCTAAAACAGCACCAAAGAGAGTGCCATTCTCCAAGTTAACAACCCTATCAGTATAGTTCAAAACTGCAGAAACAGGCTGATCGGTTAAGTAAACACTAGTTACTGAATAATTACCATGCCTAGAGTTCTCAGTAAATACTCTTTTTGGCCTTCATGGCTCACTTTGTTTTTCTGGTTAAATATTTGCAAGCATGTCATTAAAGCTGCCACCATCTTGTCTCTGCAACAATAAATAATTAAGGTTCCCTTCCTTTCAGAGTGGAGGTATTGTTAAAAGTGCTCAGTGAAGTCAGCAGCTACAGCATTCAGTTTCTGTACAGAAGTGAATCACAAGCCTTTTGCCCTCCTGTTACTCTAAACACCTTCAGATGATGTCTTGAGTACCATAGTTTACCTCCACATCTAATCTCAGAACGTTCTGCAAAACCAAAGGAGTTACAAATACAAGATGCCTTGCAAAAGAATATATACCGCTTGACATTTTTCAGACATTGCCATGTTACCATCACAAACTTCAATGTATTTTCTTAGTATGTTAAGTGGAAAATCAAAAAATAGTATTTACAGATTACAAAAAACATCTGAGAAGTGTGACATGCATTTGCATCCAGTCTGATTTATTCTGATACCCTAAATAAAATCCAGTGCAACTAACTGCCTCAGTAGTTTCTTATTTTGTAAATAGAGTACCCCTTTGTGTAATTTAATCTCAGTATAATACAACTGTTTTGTGAAGGTCTCAGAGGTTTGTTAGAGAACATGGCTGAAGACCATGGAGCACAGCCAGCAGGAGAAGGTGAAAGCAGGGTTGGTTACAGAACATTATCCAAGCATAGAGCATTTCATTGAGTACTGTTCAACCCATCATCCAAAAATGCAAAAAGCGTGGCACAAATCCAGGCCAAGCCTGAACAGAATTATTCAGCATAGCAGCCCGTGGTAACTCTAGAGGTGCTGCAGACACCCACTGCTCAGGTGGGAGAATCTACTGAAAGCAAGTCTGTCCTTTAGATGGCAGGAAGCCGTTTGCAGTTTAGTACAAGCTATACGAGGGACACAGTAAAAATGTGAAAGAAAGTGCTCTGATCTGAGACCTAAAACGAAACTTTCTGGTCTTCATGCGTGTTGGAAAACTCACAGAACACCGTGCTGAACACAGCATAATAGTGAATGACGATGGTCTGGGAATGCGTTTCTTCACCAAGAACAGGAAAGCAGGTCAGAGTTGGTGGGAAGATTAACTGAGCTAAATAGGAAAGAACAGTGCAACGGAAGGCTGAAACTTATACAATACCTCTACATGCAAATCTACAATGGTCTGCACCAAAGGATATTCATGTGTCCGAATATGGTCCAATCAAAGTCCAGACCTAAATTTAAATCAGTGTTTACAGATGCTCTCCATGAAATCTAACTGAGTTTAGGTTATGTTGCAAAAAGGAATGGGATAAGGTTTAGGCACTAGATGTTCAAACCTGGTAAAAACACACCCCAAGAGACATGCAGCTGTAGTTTCAATGTAAGGTGGTATTGACTTAGGGTACCCCGCCTCCGACCCGTAGACTGCTGGAGATAGGCACCAGCTTCCCCGCGACCCACTATGGAAGAAGGGGTAGAAAAAAGTGACTGACTGACTTAGGGTATGAATACTTTTGGAAAACACTGATAGTGCTGCAGTTCTGGCCAGTTGGTGTTGAAGAAATCTGCAAAGTGATTCCCGTGAAGTCATTAGTTATTTCAGTTAAAAAGGGAAAAACCATCAAACTGTGGAGTGATCGATGAAAAATGTGATTCATAGATCATCAACAGAAAATTAAGAAGGAACCAGGTAGAGAAGGACCAGCCAACATGGTCACTTTTCTAAAATTTCACTCCTCACTGTCAAACCTGTAACACATATAATTTATCCACACACTTCATGTAAATTCCTCATACAAGACAAGACAGCACGCAGTGGCCAGCCAAACACACACAGACCCACACAGTGCTCTATATATAATCCAGCAGCCAAGGTGGATCACATGTCTCTGAAAAATTCAACAAGACTCCCTCGGCAGTGCGGTGTCGAGGAGATAGCTTCAGTAAGTCTTTATCAACACTTAAGACAATGCTAAATGTCCAACCCCAGAGCAAAGACAGTAAGCTCATTCGCTCCATGCTAGTCAGGTTATTGTCACTGTAAGAGGTTGGAGAGTAGAGAAGAAACTACAAGCCCTGCCGAAAAATATGGAATTTCCTCTGTCGGAGGAAATTCAGTCTGTACTTTTTACTTAGTCACTGGAATGACACGAAACTGTTAAACCTAATCAAGAAATGCTATTAGATTGTTGTAATTAAGGGCACCCCTGTTTTTAGTTCATTCTGAATTAAATACCTGCACAAGCCTGTTTAAAAAAGAGACAGCTTGGAGATACCCTTGCTGATGGACTGGAAACATGGTTGTCAGTTGAAAGAATGGACAGAGTTGAACCACAGAGACTGCCACAAAATATGCTGGTTCTTCCCAGTCAGCTCTGTCTAAACTCTGAGGCAAAATAGAAGAATCCTGAATTGAAGAAAAAGACTATTTCCACTCACAGGTGGAAACTGACTGTTTTCCCAATACACCAACTCAAAGTAGTTTGAGCAGCTCTTTATGAGAAAGATGTTGCATCTCGCTACTAAGCAAATAGTGTCTGAATATCAGTTCTATTGAATAACTGGATGAAAACTAAAAAAAATGGTGCATGACAAGTACCCATAGACCTTGAGTGGCCCATTCAGAGCCCTAACTTAAATTCATTTGATCACCTCAGGAAAGATCTAAAAATGTCTGTATACCATGCTGAGCATCACAACTGAACGACTTTCACACAATCTGCAGAGAGGCTGTAATTGTTGCCAGTTGTGCTTAAAGAAAGGATTATGCAAAGACTGGATATTTATGTACACTTGACAAATTACCACTTTAAAAATTATTTTTTATTAAGTTTGCAAACATTTTAAACAAACATTTTCTATTTTTGTCATGCAGAGTTATGAAAGCTAAAAAATGAATTTTAATCATTTTGGAATAAGATTGTGATATACCAAATTAAGAGGCCCTGTATTAAGATAAAAGGCTAAACTTTATCATACTGCCTGGGAACCATGTAACAATATGCTTTTTAGTCAAGCACAAACCTGCAAGCCTGCCTGGTATAGCCAGAAGTGACCGATGAATTAGTGGATCATCTGAGGAGTTCACCAGGAGGAGCGGTACAGATACCTGGAGGCAAATTTCAGTCATTTTACTCCTGGACCACATTAGCCTGGCCTTATTTACAGTAGCATTCATTTAAACAGTTTTGCTGCAAGAACTGAATCAGAGGACTTTGCACGAGGTCATCAAAAGAGACAGAGATCAGATGTTTAGTGTTCGCAATATACAGCAGTGATTATATTACAGATACCAGCATAAGATACTTCGGACTCACATTGTGAATATAATGCACACAGCTCTCCTTCTCATAGTACTCCCTCAAGGAGCCGTAGCCGTGGAATTTTCTGCAGTGAAAATTGTGTGAGAACATCAGTGACTGACAAACTGTTGCATCCATGCCAACTTTTTCATCTGACAATATTTCACCTCATTATGTTGTCGTCTATCTGCATCATAGATGTAGCAGCGTACAGTTTGTTGAGGTCTGCGTCACCAATGCTGCTGGAGCTCATGCTCAACAAACTGCGCCTGAGGACCAAGATCAGCATGGAGATGAATTAAGAGTATTAAGCTGGCAAAATATTGGACGCCAGCAACTTTAACAATACCACGTCTTCTAGGTCTGCTCACTTTTCGCTTTAGGTCCTACTGAACTACACTGTTCAAACAAATAAAGGGAACCCTCAAATAACATCCTAGATCTGAATGAATGAAATATTCTCATTGAATATTTTGTTCTGTACAAAGTTAAATGTGCTGACAACAAAATCACACAAAAATCATCAATGGAAATCAAATTTATGAACCAATAGAGGCCTGGATTTGGAGTCACACACAAAATTAAAGTGTAAAAACTCACTAGAGGCTGATCCAACTTTGATGTAATGTCCTTAAAACAAGTCAAAATGAGGCTCAGTATTGTGTGTGACCTCCACGTGTCTGTATGACCTCCCTACAACACCTGGACATGCTCCTGATGAGACGAAGGATGGTCTCCTGAGGGATCTCCTCCCAGACCTGGACTAAAGCATCCAACTCCTGGACAGTCTGTGGTGCAACGTGACGTTGGTGGATGGAGCGAGACATGATGTCCCAGATGTTCTCAATCAGATTCAGGTCTGGGGAACAGGCGGGCCAGTCCATAGCTTCAATGTCTTCATCTTGCAGGAACTGCTGACACACTCCAGCCACATGAGGTCTAGCATTGTCCTGCATTAGGAGGAACCCAGGACCAACCGCACCAGCATATGGTCTCACAAGGGGTCTGAGGATCTCATCTTGGTACCTAATGGCAGTCAGGTTACCTCTGGTGAGCTCATGGAGAAAGAAATGCCACCCCACACCATTACTGACCCACTACCAAACCAGTCATGCTGAAGGATGTTGCAGGCAGCAGATCTCTCTCCACGGTGTCTCCAGACTCTGTCACATCTGTCACATGTGCTCAGTGTGAACCTGCTTTCATCTGTGAAGACCACAGGGCGCCAGTGGTGAATTTACCAATCCTGGTGTTCTCTGGCAAATGCCAAGCGTCCTGCACGGTGTTGGGCTGTGAGCACAACCCCCATTTGTGGACGTCGGGCCCTCATACCATCCTCATGGAGTCGGTTTCTAACCGTTTGTGCAGACACATGCACATTTGTGGTCTGCTGGAGGTCATTTTGCAGGGCTCTGGCAGTGCTCCTCCTGTTCCTCCTTGTACAAAGGTGGAGGTAGCGGTCCTGCTGCTGGGTTGTTGTCCTCCTACGGCCTCCTCCACGTCTCCTGGTGTACTGGCCTGTCTCCTGGTAGCGCCTCCAGGTTCTGGACACTACGCTGACAGACACAGCAAACCTTCTTGCCACAGCTCACATTGATGTTTCATCCTGGATGAGCTGCACTACCTGAGCCACTTGTGTGGGTTGTAGAGTCCGTCTCATGCTACCACGAGTGTGAAAGCACCACCAACATTCAAAAGTGACCAAAACATCATCCAGAAAGCATCGGTACTGAGAAGTGGTCTGTGGTCGCCACCTGCAGAACCACTCCTTTATTGAGTGTCTTGATAATCACCAAAGATTTCATCCTGTTGTCTTTTCTATTTGAACAACAAGATGTGAAATTGATTGTCAATCAGTGTTGCTTCCTAAGTAGACAGTTTGATTTCACAGAAGTTTGATTTACTCTGAGTTATATTGTGTTGTTTAAGGGTTCCCTTTACTTTTTGGAGCAGTGTATATAGAGCGGTACCATAGTTTCTGAGCAGGTGAAACTGTCTTTCTCTACCTGTGTGACTGGATGAGCTTCTTCATGTTGCCTGCCAGCACAAAGTTATAAAGCCTTCGACACTGGTCCCACTGAAGGAATGTTTCCTGGGCCCTAAAAACATGGAAGGACATAATGCACTCATACACAAAACTACACTGCATGAGGAAAATAATTATTTACAGGGCCTAGCAAAAGTATTCAAACCCCTTAAACCTTTCCACATGTTATCACATTATGACCAAAAACTTTAATGTATTTATTGATAGATCAACACAAAGTAGTAGTTTAAATAAAAGGATATAAAAACAGCCCAGGCTTAGTCACATTGGATTTGAATGGTTAATGGACTGAATTTATATAACGCTTTTTTATTCATGCTGACCATTTAAAGCAATTTACACTACGCATTCTTACTAGGGGTGCACCGACTGCAGTTTTCTGGCCGATCACCAATCTTTAAAGAGCCTGACCTGCCGATTCCGATTCCGGCTGATATCAATTTTCTTTATAACTGACACTGTCAGGTGTCGTAAGGTCACAATACACCTTCAATGTTCCAATCTTATGTTGTCAAAAGTTGTGAACTGCGCACATGTAGAGTTGACCTGGTGGGTGGGTATGTCATAAGGCCCCATCTCATGGGGCAAAAGGGGACAGTGGGTGATTTTCAGACCCTTGCAGTGGTAGATAAGATCAGTGAATAAGATCGGTTTCACATTTAAGTATCGGTTGCTTGGTGATCACCCAAAATTAAGGAAATCGGTGCACCCCTAACTCTTATATCAATATGCAGATTGGTAAGGAACTTAGGGTTAAGTGCCTTGCGCAGGGGCACATCGACGTGTGTAAGACGACAACCAAACAGTAAAGTAGTAAAGAATAGTAAACAATGTGCCTTAGTGTTTACAGGTGTAGAGCATCTGTGAACATAATTGTTGCAACAGATTCATAATTAGATTTCCCTGCTAAAGAAAAGCCTTCCCACAGCATGTTACTGCTACCAACATGTTTCACAGTGGAGAGATTGTGCTAATTGGGAATGTTCAGTCTTCCCATTTTCAGACCATAGGTGAAAACTGCTGTGTGAGATGTTTAAAGCTTGGAATATTGTTTTATAACCTAACCCTTAAAATGAAAAATAAAGCAAAAAACCCCGAGCCAAATTCAGGCTTCAGTTCATTTGCATGTCCCGGTGACCAACCTGAGGGCGCTGTATCCTTGGCAGACGCTGACACAGCACAGCACTCGTTCCTGGTTGGATCGATTTTCTCCCAGGAACTTACACACTATGTTTCCACCCAGACTGAAGCCAACAACAACAAGCAGCGTTTGGGGAAAAGCACGCTTGACGTAGCCCACCATGGCCGCGAACTCCCAAGTACACCCTGAATATATAAAACATCCTTTTTTAAATGTATGGCACATGTATAAATCAGATCATACTTGCGTAAAACTCTGGGAATTAGTTTCTGTTTATTTAGCAACCCTTAATCGTTTGCAGTAAAAACATGTGTTCAGCCTATGGGGTAAGAACGCTGTCAAAAACAACGTGTATGTAAAGATGGAAATGTGTGCATATTAGTCAATAGTTGTGCAAAAGTAAAATCCAAAAGAGGTATTGTATATTTTCTCTATAACAATGCAAAATAAAATGTTACAGTTTCACGAAATTCAAGTTCAAGTTTACAGTTGTGGTTTATTCTTTATGAATACAATATGCTATAACCGTTTGTTAATATGATTTCTTTTCTATGAGAATACGAATTTACATCAGCAACTTGGTGTCACGTGATCTCAGGCTGGTTAGTGGAGCACAGAGTTAGATTCGCGTTGCGCCGTCACACTCCTCACCGCCAGTAAACGTAGTGCTGGAATGTGAGATAATTCAGTCTAAAAGGAATATTAGGAAGAAAGTGGAGATAGGGGGGAAATCAAGAGTATTATAAAGAAAGCTGCACGGTGCAGTTGGTAGCACTGTTGCCTTGCAGCAAGAAGGTCCTGGGTTCGATTCCTGACCGGGGGTCTTTCTGCATGGAGTTTGCATGTTCTCCCCGTGCATGCGTGGGTTCTCACCGGGTACTCTGGCTTCCTCCCACAGTCCAAAGACTTGACTTTTAGGTTAATTGGTAACTCTAAATTGCCCTTAAGTGTATGAATGAGTGTGTGCTTGGTTGTTTGTGTGTTGCCCTGCGATGGACTGGTGACCTGTCCAGGGTGTACCCTGCCTCTCGCCCATAGACTGCTGGAGATAGGCACCAGCTCCCCCGCGACCCACTATGGAATAAGCGGTAGAAAATGACTGACTGACTATAAAGAAAGCATTGTTCTTATTTTTATGAAATACAAAACTAAAACATAGAATATAGTGGGGGGAGTTATACAATGATGTACAGTAGGTGGCAGTATGCACCTCTGAATTTGTTGCGTACCGCCAGCAGCAGAAGAAGAAGAAGCAGCAGCACTAGCGCCAAGATGATGGACCAAGAAACTACGGTACAAAGCCAGGTAATGTTAAAAAGTTGGAAACATTTGCTCTTTATGTGCCAGAGTTACAGGGGGGGACTGATTATTTCAGTTGTCTGAAATATTCTGTTCTCCCCTGTAAGAGCAAATGTTTCCAAATTCACAGGACTTATTGTCCATGATGAGAGGAATAGACAGTAAAACACCTGCCTGTAAGTTATTTTGTTCCTATGTTATGAGGGGGAAACAGATGGCTAAAATATTTTGTTCTCCCTGTAATTCTGGCAAATAAAGAGCAAATGTGTCCACATTCACAAGAATAGTTGTGTATGATGTGAGGAATGACCGACCCAAAATATAAGGTGATTGGTTAATCTCTGTCCCATGGGGCAACAAAACATTACGAGGTGTGAGCGTCAGGCTGGAATACTGTGTTCCCCTTTGAGGTTCCTATAAATATTTTCCCCTCTTTTTAAAAGAGAGGAAATATGTCCTAATACATGACAGGGACAGTGTGTTTGATACTTAAATAATACTAAAGCTGATTATTTTAAATAAAACAACATCAGACATTGCCATTATCAAAACTTATGAAAAACTAGCTAGTAGAAATATCTTTTATAAATCCATTTGTCAAATTTTGAATTAGAAGCCGATTTACCAGAAAGATAAGCTACACTCTCATCTATTCAGGAAGCCTGACTTTTCGTGTCCAACAGACTGAGCATCCATTGTTTTATATCAGTAATAAAAAAGTATAAATAAACACGACGTATTGGAAAACAGTGTTTGGTGGCTGGCTGATGTCCGTCAGGTTAAAGTGAACATGACACAAGTTGGAAAAGACATGGATTCTTTTGGCGAAGCTGTGCAAAAAAACCTCACAAGACCAGGTTCAATTTGCAGTTTTTAATTTTATTTTCTTTCTAGGAGCTGTTGATTAAAAATAAAGTAACAACTTTGACATGAATACGTTTCGTCGTTTTACTGACAAATCGATCAGAAAAGACGGTCGGATCCGCCTCTCTGGCTGCAGTGCGCGTTCCCGACAGGGGGAACAGATTATTTCACACAACACTGGTACTACGTTTACTGGCGGTGAGGAGTGTGACAGCGCATGCACAATGTGAATCTAACTCTGTGCTCCACTAACCAGCCTGAGATCACGTGACACCAAGTCGCTGATGTAAATTCGTATTCTCATAGAAAAGAAATCGTATTCACAAACTGTTATAGCATATTGTATTCATAAAGAATAAACCACAATTGTAAACTTGAACTTTGTGTTTGTAATTTCTTAAGCTGTAACATTTTATTTTGTATTTTTATAGAGAAAATATACAATACCTCTTTTGGATTTTACTTATGCACAACTATTGACTAATATGCACTAATTTCCGTCTTTACATACACATCGTTTTTGACAGCGTTCTTACCCCATATCAGCCCTCCTTACCATAAGTAAACATGCGAGGCGAGGTGAGTTCCACATCAGGCAGAGCTCCCAAATGATTGAGGACCACGCAGCGGTAGCCCTGCCGCTGGGAGTAATCCACAAAGGTTCGAATGTAGTTCTTCTCACTATGGTTACCAATCCCAGGGCAGATTACCATAGTAACATCGTCTGACATACAAACAAAGCAAGAAAATTAAAACATTAAATGGAGTCATGAGTGAGTGTCAAAGTGAATATTCTGTGTGTGTGTGTTTGTGTGAAATTGGCTGCTGTAACGCATGGCATCTTCCCTCGTGGGAGTTCATTAGAGTTGTTCGTGTTCATGCATTCTTTAGCCTGATGTACTTATGATCCAAACAAGCATGTAAAAGTCAATAATAGAGACATGAAAACAGTATAAGAAAAGCAGAGTTTTGTTGGATTAAATTCCCCAAAGCAATGTTCTTTGATGCAATGATAGAAACATTTGCTACTGACCTCCTGTGCTGTGCTCACCGAGAGCTTCAAAGAGGTCAAAGGTGGCTGTTGCTCCATCCTTCATTGGAAGGAATTTGCGAAGCCCACAGGGTGTTGGAGTGTTGACACGTCCCATCTTACCATACAGAGCCGTCTGGAGATGACCACTCTTTCCCCATAGTAAAGGTGGAATGTACCTGAAGAGAATCACAACCTCCATATTATAAGTCCCTGAGATGTTTTAGCATGTTCTGATCAGGTACCATGTAAAACTCACTCTTTGGACAGCATTGGGCAGGACTTGAACAGATACCGGCTGAGTAGCGTGTTCCGACTGCTGATTTTTGGACCTGCAGTTGGACTATTCAGGTTGAGGCAGCGCACAATGACGTAGAGGACAGCAGCCACCGCAGCCAGCTTCATGCCATCAAACATGGCTGGCAGCTCAGAGCCAAAGGTCTGCATGTCACCATCCTCCAGGACCGTCATTGTGGGTATTTTAGACCTGCAGTTTATGAGTGTAACAACACATACAGTACCTCGCAGAAGTATGGATATTTCTTAAACTTTTCAACATATCGCCACATTACAAGCCCATTTTATTGGAATTTTATGCAACAGACCAACCAAAAGTAGTGCATAATTGTAAAGTGAAAGTTACAAGATTATCTCTGTATTAATCTCTGAATCTGATTTTTCACTAATGGACTCCATCAGACCTCTGAGGCCTTCTCAGAACAGATGATTCATACTGAGATAAAACACTGGTGTACTCTATTTTTTTTTCTGCTTCCACCACTTGTTCTGTTTGTTTGTATTCTTTTACTCTTACCTTCTGATATTTCAGCCAAAACCTATAGAAAAGTTGGACTAAACTACCTCAGATCAGTGACACTCCAGGACTTTCAGCAGTGTCTCTTCTTATTTTCCATTTATTTAAAATCACTTTTGAGAGGAGGACCAGACGACGTCAGGAGCAGCTGCACTTTTCATGGAAATACTTGGGATAAACCTCTCCAAACATTGCAGTGAGGGAAATAAAAATATATTGGCTTGAAGCAAAGGTAATTGTTATATATGGAAATGAAACAACACTACAAACAATTCAAAACAGTTTGAGAACTGACAGACAGTTGACTAGTACCACCAGAAAGCAGACTGATGATGTAAATGAGAGTAAAATAACCAACTGTCCTCCCTAGAATGCTCTTGGTGCAAAGCCAAAGGTTAAATCCCTTCATTCAGATCTGGGAAGGCAGAAAAAGGAGAAACCTTGCATCTGGATGAAAAAACATGGGTGGCAATGCAGATTGTATCCCAGCACCAAGAAAAAAACAGCTGGTTGCAAAAAATGATAGGAGCAAACCAACTGAAAACACAGGAATTACACTAAAAACAGGCTTGCTCCACTTCTACAACACTCTGACTTCCTGAAGGAAAGCTCTTCTTCCAAAACCAAAGAGGTATGAGACCAGTTTGAGCTCTAAACGGGTTCCTCCTAAACGGCTACAAAAAAGAACATGCCACCAGACCACAAGCCATAATAGTTGGTGATGGGGCTGAGAATGAGATTAGACCCTTTTTTTTTTAGCAAGAAAAACACTTAAGTACATAGCTATGACAGTGACATGGTGTCTGATGTCATGGTGTCTCAGCATCACCAACACTGAAAAACCTTATACAGACACAAGCTCTTGATGCTGTGAAGCACCAATTGAAAAATCATGAAAAAGGATTTTATTCATTTGTTGAGAAAAGTTTCAATATTGATGTGTTTGTCAGTGGATTTCAGCCGACAGTTTGGGATGGAAATGAGAGATTCAGCAGACTGCTGATGCTAAATAAATAGCATAACGAAGCAAGTCCTTTCAAATCAGTGAACTTTATCAACAACCTCAACATTTTCTGGGAATGAAGGCCTCTTTTAAAAGCAGATGGATTTTATCTTAATTAATCTGTAGTACAACACCTCACTTCCAACATTTTTTATTCTGTGAATCAAACACCTGTAGCCACTGTCACATACAGGAGACAAGAAAGTCTACAACTTATAAGACGAAGTTCTAAAGGACAACTGCAGCCTACTGAGACAAGGGTGAACCAAGGAAGTCAATGACCTAGAGACTTCTACATCACTATAACAAGTGGAATCTCCCCAATTTCCACCATGACAAATGAACCCCCAGCCCCAACAGAGGACCATAAACCTCCTTCCCCCCAGACTCCACCCACTTCTCCACTTTGCGCTGACTTCACTATTGTGGTTTTCACTGACAACATGAACCTTGCCAATGTCTACCTCGTCAACTCACACCATGACCAGATCCCACATTTCCTCCACATAAACTCCATCATTGTCCATTCCCTGGCACTAAACCAACACGTACTAAATGTCGCCAAGCCCCCAACCTTCTATTCATAATCTGTCTCCTCTGCATATCAACGATAAGAAGCCTATTTGTGTTCAGTATGTTCCAGAAACAAACCGATATGTACTGGGCTAAGACTATCAGCAGTGATTATTTCCAGAAAAGGCTTGGGCCTCCGATAGTAAAATGCCGTAAAATCTGTGTCAATACGTAATAGAAAAAACAAAGCTAATAAGATAAATAACAGTACACCACAATAAACCTAAAATCTATTCTTTGTCAAGCGCAACTTTCACAGATATAATACTAGCCACTGAGTCACCTAAACTGAATTTATTATACACCAGATCTTTGTATGGAAAATTGTTTTTAATCAGTGACTTCTTTACTGAGCATAATCTTGATGTTTTTAGCAGAAACATAGATGAAAATATTTACACATACACTGATAGTCAATGGCTCCCAATTACAATTTTCTGAGTGAGAGCAGGGAGCATAGGAGAAGGGGAGGGGTGGCCACCTTGTTTCATGGTTCCCTAAAGTGGAAAAACGGTGTTCCTTGCAAATTGACCTCTTTTGAACATCTGGTTGTTCAGGCAAAGTGCCCTGCTTGAGCCATGTCTATGAACGTTTAAGCCCAATGTATGTATCATCAGTAAAGCTCTGAACATTTACAGTGCCTCGTGAAAGTGCAGCAAACTCACTCCAGAAGTTCAGTGAGGATCTCTGAATGATCCAATGTTGTCCCAAATGACTGATGATGATAAATATAATCCACCTGTGTGTAATCAAGTCTCCGTATAAATGCACCTGCTCTGTGATAGTCTCAGGGTTCTGTTCAAAGCGCAGAGAGCATCATGAAGACCAAGGAACACACCAGGCAAGACCCGGCCGTCCCTCTAAACTTTAATCTGGAACAAGGAGAAGACTGATCAGAGATGCAGCCAAGAGGCCCATGATCACTCTGGATGAACTGCAGAGATCTACAGCTGAGGTGGGAGAGTCTGTCCATAGGACAACAATCAGTCGTACACTGCACAAATCTGGCCTTTATGGAAGAGTGGCAAGAAGAAAGCCATTTCTCAAAGATATCCATAAAAAGTCTTGTTTAAAGTTTGCCACAAGCCACCTGGGAGACACACCAAACATGTGGAAGAAGGTGCTCTGGTCAGATGAAACCAAAATCAAACTGTTTGGCCACAATGCAAAACGATATGTTTGGTGTAAAAGCAACACAGCTCATCACCCTGAACACACCATCCCTGCTGTCAAACATGGTGGTGGCAGCATCATGGTTTGGGCCTGCTTTTCATCAGCAGGGACAGAGAAGATGGTCAAAATTGATGAGAAGATGGATGGGTCCAAATACAGAACCATTCTGGAAGAAAACCTGTTGGAGTCTGCAAGAGACCTGAGACTGGGACGGAGATTTATCTTCCAACAAGACAATGATCCAAAACATAAAGCCAAATCTACAATGGAATGGTTCACAAATAAACGTATCCAGGTGTTGGAATGGCCTAGTCAAAGTCCAGACCTAAATCCAATCAAGAATCTGTGGAAAGAGCTGAAGACTGATGTTCACGAACGCTCTCCATCCAACCTCACTGAGCTCCAGCTGTTTTACAAGGAAGAATGGACAAGAATTTCAGTCTCTTGATGTGAAAACTGATAGAGACAAACCCCAAGAGACTTGCAGCTGTAATTGGAGCAAAGGGTGGCGCTACAAAGTATTAATGCAAGGGGGCTGAATAATATTACACGCACCACTTTCAGTTTTTTATTTGTTAAAAAAGTTTGACACATCCAATAAATTTCATTCCACTTCACGATTGTGTCCCACTTGTTGTTGATTCTTCACAAAAAATTAGAATTTTATATCTTTATGTTTGAAGCCTGAAATGTGGCAAGAGCTTGAAAAGTTCAAGGGGGTTGAATACTTTCGCAAGGCATTGTATATGTCTTTGTAACTGATGTTGCCCTACTGATCACTTTTCTGTTATCATTTAAAGTATCATTTCCATTGACTCAATTAGCCAAAGAGATATAAGAAAACATTTTTTGGGAACAGTTCAACTGAAACCTTTAACCACATTCACTCTTCTACCTCCACTTTGTCCTGTAACTCATTAGAGCATTAGTTGAGCTAGTAGATAATGTCCATTCTAACATTTCACACATCATTGATTCCATTGCTCCTATTAAGGTGAAGGTTGTCTATAGTAAGAATAAATCTCAGTGTAGCAATGCTCCACTAGAGGGAACTGGAAAAAGGGAGTGTCAAAAAGCCAAACGGAGGTGGCAAGAGACCAGAGTCAAGGTTAATTATGACACCTATAAAGAGAGACTTCACAGGTACAACTTACAACTGAAAAATGCAAGGGAATCTTTATTTTCTGAAATCATCAATTAAAACATTAATGATGCTTGCGCTTTGTTTGCTATGGTCGACAGGTTAACAAACCCTCCTGTGTCTGTAACATCTGAACTCCACTCTAACAAGGCCTTCTATGCCTTGTTATTCTGAAAATTTGAAGGGTAGTTTGTATATCAATATTAATGTTAATCCTATCAAAACACAATTCTACCAAATCAACTACAATAGCTTAAAATAAATTATACATCAACCAAGTTCCTCCTCCTGCTGTCTCGATATTTTACCCACAGCTTTTGTTAAGAAAGTTTTGCCTGTCATGGCATCTGAGTTGATTAAAATAATAAACTAATTCCTTTGATCGGCTGTTTTCCCCCAAGCCTTAAAAACTGTAATCATTAAACCACTGTTAAAAAACAAACAATCTGGACAATCTGCTATTGCAAAATTACAGGCGCATCTCAAATCTCCCATTTGTCTGTAAGGTTACCGAAAAGGCTGTTTCAATTTCTAATTTCCCCTCAGGGATCAATAAAGAATCTTTGAAAAGTTAAATACCTTCTTAACAATCACCTGCCACTTTGATGTCTTTCAATTGGGTTTCCGTGCTGACCACAGTACCGAGACCGGCCTTGTCAAGGTGTTAAATGACATCTGCATAAATGCAGACTGTGGAAGAACCACAGTACTGGTATTACTGGACCTCAGCGAAGCATTCAACACTGCTGACCATGGTATAGTACTGGAGCGACCGGAGACCTGGATGTGTCTCTCTGATACAGCACTGGTTTGAGTCTTACCCAAAGGACAGAGACTTCTTCATGTTAATAAGTAACTTTACATCAGAGTTGTACAAAAATCACATGCGGGGTTCCCCAAGGCTCCATCTTGGGACCCCTCCTATTCAATATCTACATGCTCCCCCTAGCTTAGATTATAACAAACAGCAACAGAAATTACTATAACTATGCAGATGACACAGATCTCTACATTACAATGTCCCGAGGTGACTCTGAACCTATTCAAGCGTTAGGTAGATGCATAGAAGAAATCAATGCAGGGATGTGCCATCATTTTCTTAAGTCCACAAGGACAAAACTGAAGAACATTTCCAGGATTAAAGAACTAATGTTCCAGCAGGATCTTGGAAAATTCCTCCATGTGTTTATCTTTAGTGGAATTGATCAGTGCAACATTGTCTTCACATGTCTGCCTAAAAAGTCGATCATGCAGCTGGAGCTGATCCAGAAGGCTGCTGCCTGCGTCCTCACTAGAACTAAGAAAGCAAACACCTCACTCCTGTTCTTCCAATGGCTGCCTGGATCTCAGAGAATAGATTTTAAAATACTTCTACTAGTTTATAAATCACTAAATGGCTTAGCACCAAAATACATTAAACATTCGTTGTATCAACCTTCCAGATCATTCAGGTCCTCTGGTTTAAGTCTACTCCACATCCCCAGAACCAGAACGAAACAAGGAGGAGCAGCATTCAGTTTCTATGCTCTTCTAATCTGGATCAAACTTCCAGAAAACAGAAAAACGCAGAATCACTGAGTTCTTTCAAATCAACCCATTTGTTTGGAGTTACCTTTAATTTTTCTTTTAAAGCCATTAACTGATACATTGATTAATTTCAGTCTATAGTCCATTTTTTGCTTTACATTCCTTTATTATGCCACTGCAATGTATTTTTACATTTTTGTTTTCTTTTTTTATGTCTTTAACATGAAAATTTTTGAATTGTCTTGTTGTTGCAATGTGCTACACAAACAAACTGGCTGTGCCGGATTTTATTTAGGGGTATCAGACTAAATGGGGGCTGACTACAAATGCAAGGCACATTTTTAGAATGTATTTTTTTTTCTTTCACTTCACTTTGACCCCTGCTTTGTGTTGGTCTATCACATAAAATCCCAATAAAATACACTGAAGATTGCCATCATGATCAAAGGGTAAGCCAAATAGTTTGCATATTCCTAGAAGGGAAAAACACAAAACAAATCATCTTTTTTGAGCATTGCTATATAGGTTTATTGCTTAACATAACTATGTTGCAAAATTATGTTTTCATTGAGAGAAATATCAAAAGCAACCTCAGCTAACCTGTGATAAATAGGGTTCACAAACTATATAGAACATCAGGTAAATAATTGGCTCTTGAAAAGCATCTTTTTAAAAACGCATCCAATTCCATACAATCTTTCACAATTAATTTCTCGCTCACACAAAGCACAATTTCAAGATCCCATTCAGAGTGCCTTCTGGATTTCATCTTTTGCAATGAATAAAAATGTCTGTACATCACTGTTAACATGCCACGTTTCTGTGATGTAAAATACCAAGACTTTCATAATCCCACTGTTAACGGGACATATATACTGTAGGATTCAACCGAAAACATGCAGACTTTTAGAAAGGAAAAACATATAAATAATAATAAAATCTGACATAACCTAATTGCACGTTTGGACATGTATTAAACTAATCCTTCGGTGAAGCATATTCTGATTCCACTACAGCATTCAAGATTTTGAAGTTCTCACGTGCCATCACTTATAGTGAACCTGAGAAACCATTAATTAAGTTCAGAACTGAATTACATGTGGAATCCCACAAAACCTGAAGGTTTTCCAAGCTAAATCAAAACAAGAAGGCAACTGGTTAGGGAAGCTGCCAACACTGAAAGACCTGCAGGAATTTCTGATTAATACTGGTCTAATGAAACCAAGGACAACTTGGACTTCTGCAAAAGGTAGGTTTGACACAATAAAACACAGTTCCCATCACCGAAAGATCATTTTACCAACAGTAATACATACATTTCTCTTATGCTATTTGCATACATACCACATGGTGGTGGCAGGAACATGCTCTGTGCTTAATATCTTCCTTCCTTAACTTATGAACAGCTCTAACTAAATACAAGTCAGTTTTGGTTCAAAATCTTCAACTGTCTTCTAGAAATTTGAAGACGAAGAGGCCTTTCATTTTTCAGCCTTACTGAGAGTTGATGCATATGTTAAAAACAAAAAAAGAACGGTTCACCAGAGAAAGATCAACGTTTTGAAATAGCCTACCCAGAGTGCCGAACTTAATCTGAAAAACTATCTATGGGGTCAACAAAAGAGGGCCGTGACCCACAGGAGTCCACACAATCTGATAGATTTGGAGAACTTTTGCAAGGTAGAGTGGGTAAATATTGCCAAGTAAAGGTGTGGGATGCTGACAAACTCTTACCAAAGAACACTGACTGCTGAAATTGAATGATAAGGTGCTTTAAGAAAGTATAAATAAATGCGAGCCGTGAAAGAAACTCATGACCCAACTATCAGGTGATTATCCTAAGTGAATTAAACATTAGTATATTGACAGCACAATCTGCACCGACAGCCGTCTATCTTTGTAAGTATTGTTTTTCAATCTTTTCTAACATTTATAGCCCAAATATGCTTAACTATTTTTGGTTTTTTTTATAAATTTGATAAGATTATCTAAAGATCCCACACTTGATGACTGGGGAACCCCAGAGGGGTCCCGACCCTACCTTTGGGAACCACTGACACTATTACAGCTAAAGTTACCTTTGAATGAAAATTGCCTAATTATCCTTACACTGGTTATTCTGGCTATTATGGGCGTTTTAACCACAGAACAGCCTATTAGAATGAGGAATGCAGTTGCATTGTGTTTGTATTTTTAGAACTCCTATAATATTTCCACACAGTCTGACATGCTTCCGCAAATGTCTCACAAAATACTTAGAGTTCTTTAAATATTATTAATATTATTTGACAGTGTTTCGTTAGTCAATAGCACTGATCCTGTAAATAATCTATTTGAATGACGAACTTCATTCAAGGGTTTTGAATGAAGGTTAACCAGGAGTTTGACTCACCTTTCTGCCTGAGGTGGGATAACAGACAGTATTTACAGTACATACAGTCAAATTTGCTTCACAGCTGAAAAAAAAACACACACACACACAAAAATGAAGGCAACTCAAAACAGTGACAGCTAAAAAAATCTACGTTTACAAAAGAGAAAAAAAGATGTAAGTTACTTGCTATGAAATGACCCTAAAACTCACAGCCAGAAAGCGTGAAAGGAGAAGAAGTAGTTGAGCCTCTACAGGTTTCTTGCTGTTTGTTGTTTTGCTCCAGATAAAACTGTTCCTGTGAGGGACAGGAGAGAATCACACAACTACACGGGCGTCACAATAAATTACCAAACAGTTTTCTAAAGTATAGAAAGTCACTTCCGGACTTACCAGAGTCTGTCAGAGTTGTGGGTTGAGTCACACCTCGGTAACAGCTTCGTCTCCACTCACACCGCGGAGAAACTGACCAGCCGAGCCGCTAGTTCGAGATGCCTTCAGGTTACTCTTAGAAAGCTCCGATAAAATAACTTCCCACAACATAAGTGGTTTCTACAACTAATGTAACACGTTGCACTCTCCGCTCTCAAATTAGGTCGTTGTTATATGTTTATGTATTCCTTCCGTATGCGATAACTTCCTGATTTCAGTGGAACAGGTTTCGTCCTGGTAAACCAGTGTGTCCAACAACCCCAGCATACAGCTTCCTACTGAACCATACCTCAGTTAACTCCCCTTCCCAGTTTCATTGGTCAGACATCCGCCCTATGACTGCTCAACAATAGTGTAACAAGTATGTGCACTAATGACAGGATATTCTTGCACAACACCCAGCATAGGAGAGCAGACAGAAGTTCACAAACTAAATCTAACTCATTGATAACACTTTTAAAGTAAAAAGTGAGTGAATGAAATTAAGTGGTGTATTCATGTAAAACTTCAAAGACTTTGGGTACTCCACCCGCAGTGTAAAAAATCCATTTGATTAAAACCAGAGACCAGCAGAAAAACAAACAATACACAGAATTATCCATCCATTTTTATATACCCGCTTCTTCCGTTCAGGGTCTTCATCGGTCTACGGGTGAGAGGAGGGGTACACCCTGGACAGGTCGCCAGTCCATCGCAGGGCAACACACAGACACACAATCATGTGTCACAGCCGTTAACACCTATGGGCAATTAACCTAACTGTCCTGTTTGTAGACTGCAGGAGAACATGCAGACTCCATGCAGAAAGACTCCCAACCGGGAGTCGAACCCAGAACCTAAGGCAACAGTGCTACCTGTAATGTATCAAGTTATTGTTTTATTGTGAAAGGCACGGGGGCTTCCGGTCTAGGAGATAAAAGAGGATGAATAAAGTACGCAGTATGGCTACCACCCGATCTACCAGTCTGTCCTCATATTTCATGGCTCACTACAAGACATAACATAACACTACCAACTGCGCCACCTTGCAGCCAGACATAGAATTACATAGTATAAATCTCTGCAGACTGACTGAGGACCCGTAGTCTTAATGCAAAGTTCCTATAGCAGCAACAAATAAAATAAGAAATAAACTAAATTTGAGTGCAGTGAAAAGAGTGTCTTCTTACACATTTCTTTTTACCCCTTCATCATTTTACCATAAAAATAAAAGGAACATAATGTATTCATTGTACTTCGTCAAATACAAAGAAAAACAAATGTTGCATCAGATTTACCTGGAGACGATGGGGTGAATGGCTGAGCAATACACGACTGTGATGTTTAACCTGTAGGATATAATTAAACAAGATAATATTCATAACATTTCAGCTGTAATACTGTGGAAGTGTACCAACTTTTGAAATGTTTGACCTTTATTCAACAGGAAATGACAATATTTCTTTCATTTAAAATAGCACATAATTCTTCATTTTGGTATATTCTACTGTTTTGTAAAATGGGGTTTAAATATTTTGCAAAGAAATCAGTGTGTTCACATTACACTTGCAGTTCAACTACTTTCTGTACTTTTTCAAACTACAACTTTATAGAAGGCAAAGGAAGTAATAAGATAAAAGTTTACATATGGATTTTTCTTTTTCTTGTTTTATTAAAAACTGAAAAACAACAAATTATCTTGAGCCACAACTGTTTCACTTACAGTGCCTTGTAAATATATTCAAACTTTCATTTTACTGGGATTTTATGTAACAGACTGTTTGGGTCATTTTAACACATTCATATGTCAGTCAGTCATTTTCTGTACTGCTTCTTCTATACGGTCACGGGGAAGCTGGTGCCCCTCTCCAGCAGTCTATGGGTGGGAGGCGGGGTACAACCTGGACACCCATAAATGGACCAGTCCATCGCAGGGCAACACAGACACACACAGTACAAACAATCATGCTCACACTCATTTACACCTAAGGGCAATTTAGAGAGACCAATTAACCTAAAAGTCATGTTTTGGACTGTGAGAGGAAGCCGGAGTACCCGGAGAGAACCCACGCATGCACGGGGAGAACATGAAAACTTCATGCAGAAAGACCCCAGTTGGGAGTCAAACCCAAGACCTTCTTGCTGCAAGACAACAGTGCTACCAAATGCGCCACCATGCAGCCCTCATTGATATGGTTTAGGGTCACTGTCCTAGTGAAAGGTCAACCTTTCCCAAACTCACAAGTATTTTGCAGCCTCTGACAGGTTTGTTTTGGATTGCCCCATCTAAATTTAGTTTCATGCATGTTCCCATAAACTCTGACCAGCCTCTCTGCACCTCCTGAAGAAACATTTACATAGTATAGTGCTGCCACCACTATGTCTCACCATGAGGAGGGTGTGTTCAGTGAAGTGCTATATTTATTCCAGAAAGTTCAGTTTTAGTTTCTCCTGATACAAGAACCTTCTTTTGCATGTCTGTTGTTGTTGTGCCCAGAATTAGTTGTGTATTCTTTTCTTTATATTTTGTTTTGCAACATTGGCTTTTTTTCCTCTAATTCTCCATTAAATTTAGTTCTAGACATTGACTAGGCCATTTAAATACATGAATATGCTTTGGTCCAAACCCTTCCATTGTAGCTCTGCCTGTATGTTTAGGGTTGTTGACCTGCTAGAAGATGAGTCTTTGAAGCCTTTGAGCCTTGTAGCCTCAAACAGGTTCTTTTCTTTCTTGTCTGATTAATGGCCTTCTCACCACCCTGTCTGTTTCGGTGGACAGCCATCTCTTTCGATGGAAGGTTTACAGATGTGCTTACTCTTTCAGTTGTCAAATGATGGACTGAACAGTGTCCTATGAGATGTCCAAAGCTTTAGACTTCTACACAACTTTGTCACTGACCTGTCTGCTCTGTTCCTTGGTTTTTGTGATGTTGCTTTTTCACAAGTAGGAGCAATTTACATATAAGTTCATATTTATAATATTCGGTTTGTATTGTTGTATTTGTTTAAATGTCCTCTTATTCATGACAACACCCCTTTTCAAAGTGGAGATACATAGACCAGAAGGAGAACTCTTCTGATGATACTTTAAGAGATTTCAATGCAGTGAAATTCATACTGCAAATGAGAGGGCTTAATGCCTCTGGAATTATGAGGACAGCTGACCTGTGGAAAAAAATAACAGTGTCCTGAGTCGGACGTGAAGGTTTTGCTACTTCAAAGTTCCTTAGCAAACATTTAAGCCCTTTGGTACCTGAAGATAAATTGCAGCACTTGATTTTCTTTACAGGTATCAGAGTAAGGGAACCTGAATACCAATGCACACCACAGTTTTCAGATTATTTATTTGAAAATTAATTGAAAGAAAAAGCCTGTATCATTTTCCCCATTATTTGGGAAATAACTATTAATTTTTGTTTTCCTTAGTCATAAAATCCCAATAAAGTATACCTAGGTTCGTGGTTTTAAAGTGAAAACACGTGAAAAATGTTAAAGGGTGTGAATATTTTAGCAAGGCAGTATTCGGTGTTTAAGTAATTCCAGTATGCTTTGACCACAAGAGGGCGTTATTGATTTATGGGTTTGCATGTGCACTCTATTTGACTTTGCCATGAAGAAACAATTCTTGTCACAATGCAGTTAAATTTAAAAAAGCTGTAAAAACTTTATATGTCAAAATGAAGGATTGGCTCAGCCTCGAATGCCCCCCTCTTTTATTATGTTCTTCTGATCCTTCATGTTTTTTGGTAAATGTAAATGATGGAAGTGAAACATTGCAGCTGCACACATATGAAACATTTATGATTACAGTTACAAGTTTCTTTAGGAGTGTTTCTTTTTTTAAGAGTAAAATATTATCTCGATATGGGGTGAACTCAAACAAATCTAACCACATTGCACCTCCAACAGTCATATCTAACTAAACTTTCTTTTCACCATTGTTATGTGACAGAAAGCCCATTATGTGGCTTAAACTTTGCAGAGCAGAGGTTGGCTATGGGAGGAGGCTTTTTCAGAGAGGAACATCAAATGACTCAGCCATTGTGAACTCTCACTGCAATTGATCACCAATAAATGTCAGCCAGCCAGATCTGTCCTTTTATAATACACAAGGGTCAGTTTCCTTTTTTTTTTGAGAAACAGTTTTTATTAGCTTCCAGTGTACATCAAATTTGTCCTCCTATTAAAACAATGTTGAGTATTTACAGTACTCGGCCCCCTTGAACTTTTCAAGCTCTTGCCACATTTCAGGCTTCAAACATAAAGATATAAAATTCAAATTTTTTGTGAAGAATCAACAACAAGTGAGACACAATCATGAAGTGGAATGAAATTTATTGGATGTGTCAAACTTTTTTAACAAATAAAAAACTGAAAAGTGGGGCGTGTAATATTATTCAGCCCCCTTGCATTAATACTTTGTAGCACCACCCTTTGCTCCAATTACAGCTGCAAGTCTCTTGGGGTTTGTTTCTATCAGTTTTCACATCAAGAGACTGAAATTCTTGTCTATTCTTCTTGTAAAACAGCTGGAGCTCAGTGAGGTTGGATGGAGAGCGTTCGTGAACAGCAGTCTTCAGCTCTTTCCACAGATTCTCGATTGGATTCAGGTCTGGACTTTGACTAGGCCATTCCAACACCTGGATACGTTTATTTGTGAACCATTCCATTGTAGATTTGGCTTTATGTTTTGGATCATTGTCTTGTTGGAAGATAAATCTCCGTCAGTCTCAGGTCTCTTGCAGACTCCAACAGGTTTTCTTCCAGAATGGTTCTGTATTTGGCCCCATCCATCTTCTCATCAATTTTGACCATCTTCTCTGTCCCTGCTGATGAAAAGCAGGTCCAAACCATGATGCTGCCACCACCATGTTTGACAGTGGGGATGGTGTGTTCAGGGTGATGAGCTGTGTTGCTTTTACACCAAACATATCGTTTTGCATTGTGGCCAAACAGTTTGATTTTGGTTTCATCTGACCAGAGCACCTTCTTCCACATGTTTGGTGTGTCTCCCAGGTGGCTTGTGGCAAACTTTAAACGAGACTTTTTATGGATATCTTTGAGAAATGGCTTTCTTCTTGCCACTCTTCCATAAAGACCAGATTTATGTAGTGTCTTGGTAGATTTGCAGTGGTCTGATACTCCTTCCATTTCAAAATGATTGCTTGTACAGTGCTCCTTGGGATGTTTAAAGCTTGGGAAATCTTTTTGTATCCAAATCCAGCTTTAAACTTCTCCACAACAGTATCTCGGACCTGCCTGGTGTGTTCCTTGGTCTTCATGATGCTCTCTACGCTTTGAACAGAACCCTGAGACTATCACAGAGCAGGTGCATTTATACGGAGACTTGATTACACACAGGTGGATTATATTTATCATCATCAGTCATTTGGGACAACATTGGATCATTCAGAGATCCTCACTGAACTTCTGGAGTGAGTTTGCAGCACTGAAAGTAATGGTGCCGAATAATATTGCACGCCCCACTTTTCAGTTTTTTATTTGTTAAACAAGTTTGACACATCCAATAAATTTCATTTCACTTCATGATTGTGTCCCACTTGTTGTTGATTCTTCACAAAAAATTAGAATTTTGTATCTTTATGTTTGAAGCCTGAAATGTGGCAAGAGGTTGAAAAGTTCAAGAGGGCCGAATACTTTCACAAGGCTCTGAATTTAGCCAGTGCTGATTATTAAATATTTATATTTTTTTAGAGGCCCAATGTTTGATGCATTTTTAATCTTAGAAACTGGTACACAGAGATGTGCAATCTGTTTTTAGAAACTTAGTCTTGCAAGTGTGAGGTGGAGCATCGTGTTTTACACAGCCTTCTCCCAAATTAAATCCATCATTAAATTTTAAATTAAAAGTATTTAATGTAATCATATGGGGGTTAAAACAAAGGCAGGATGGAAATGTGATGAGAGTGGACCATTTAGGTGCCACAGCTTTTCTCTACTGTGTTTAAGCAAGTTGTCATGTGTGAGCTTCAGTTTAAGCTACTTTTAAATTGCCTTGGCTTGTTACTAGGCTACAGAAAGGGTTAGTTTTACACTGCTACTGAAAATGTGTTGACTTTTTCTGTGGCTATTGTACCTGCTGCTGTTTAAAGTCTCAGTAAGATGCAGGGAAAGAGCTGCACCAGGATGAGAGGGAGACCCATACCAAGCCAGTTTTTAGTTATGTGATTCAAATTTTAGGTGCTATTGTCTCCAAAATTTGGTGTGAAAATTTCAGACTGGGGTATGATGCTTTCTGGCATTGATCCAAGACCCACTGAAAAGATTGTTCACATCACACCCACTCTCTCTGACAGTACGATTCCGATCCAATGCTGATCTCAGTTCAAGAAACACCCACACATAAACCAAACTGTTTATATACAATAAAACTTTGGACATAATCTGCACTTCTAAGGGGTTTCATGTTTTCTTTCTCCCAAAAACAGGTTTTTATTATTCTAACATGCCTTTATGAACAGTGCTTTGAATTTTTCCATTAACTGCAGTCTTCAGTGTATTTGATTGGAATTTGATGTGATAAACATATCAAAACATAACAACATAAACTAAAACAAGATTGTAAAGTAGTAGGAACACGATACATGTTTTTTAGAAGTAAACATTTGAAAACGTGAAATATACGGGGTGCAAATGCACCGAGACCCCACTACTTTGTAGAACCACACTACATTTTAAATGAGTTATGTCTGCTTTGCACATTTAAACTGAAATCTTTGTCCATTCTTAGATGCAAAATAGTTCTAGTTTTTAGTAAGAGTGTATGGAGTGCCTCTGTCAAATCAAATTTCAAGCCCTGCAACTGTATTTAGCTCAGGACTTTGACATGACCATTCTAACACATGGATATGCTGTGTTTTAAAACGTTTCATTGTGGCCCTGGATGCATGTTTGGATGGTTTTAATTCTGGAATGTAAACTTTCGATCCAGTCTCAGGTCTTTTGCAGCTTATAGTAGATTTTCTTCCCCCTGAATTTAGCTGCATCTATCTTCCCATCAGGTCTGACCAGCTTCCCTTTCCCTGCAGAAGAATAGCATTGCATCATATAGCTGCTGCCGCCACCATGTTTCATCAAGTTTCTGTCTTCTTTTCACTTATCCATGAGAGCCAGATTTGTTGAATCCATGACTAATAGATTATTTAATTTCCCTTTGGAAGGAATAAAGTGTTTTTTAATTGAATTGTGATGTCCAGTCAATGGATACTCGCACTAGAGCTCTGAGTCCCTGCAGCTCCTCCAGAGATACTTGGGCCTGATTAATTAGATTCTGTATTGGATGGTGCTCAAATAAACACACGTCAACAGCCAAGGTATGCAGAATAACACTTCTGACTACATAATGCATCAAACAAGTACAGCTGTGCAGAATAGGTGTGGTGATTATGATGATTAGTCATATTTTTGTTCTGTTGTAAATTCTTAGGGAACTTCCCCTCCTAACAAGCTTTGCTCCATAGCCAGGAAGGTGAAGGGATGGGAGAAATGTGTTGCTGTTTTGTCCTATAAATGTGTACAGGGCGGAGACAAATTTTTAAGATGATGGATTGGATATTGCTCTGTAAGACATTTGTAACTAGAGATGTTTTTTATAACCCAACCCTTTAACCTCTCCACAGCACGTTAATAGCCAAGGTATGCAGAATAACACTTTCTGACTACATAATGCATCAAACAAGTACAGCTGTGCAGAATAGGTGTGGTGATTATGATGATTAGTCATATTTTTGTTCTGTTGTAAATTCTTAGGGAACTTCCCCTCCTAACAAGCTTTGCTCCATAGCCAGGAAGGTGAAGGGATGGGAGAAATGTGTTGCTGTTTTGTCCTATAAATGTGTACAGGGCGGAGACAAATTTTTAAGATGATGGATTGGATATTGCTCTGTAAGACATTTGTAACTAGAGATGTTTTTATAACCCAACCCTTTAACCTCTCCACAGCACGTTAATAGCCAAGGCATGCAGAATACCACTGCAGAATGCATCAAACCTTGAAGCAGATGGGTTACAGCAGCAAAGGACCACAGCAGGTGCCACTCCAGTCAGCTAGGGACAAAAACATGACCTACAGTTCACACAAGCTCACCAAAATTAGACAATGAGAGATTGGGAAACGTTGCCTCGTCTTCAACATTGAGATCGTAGGGTCGGAATTTGATTTAAACAACATGGAAGCATGAATCCATCCCACCTTGTATCATTGGTTCAGACTGCTGTAGATATTGGAATGTTTGGGGGATATTTTCCTTGTGCACTTTGGGCCGTTAGTGACAACTGATTCTGTACTGGTTAAATTACACACAGATCGACTCTATGTACAAATTAGGTGACCTCTGAATGCATATGCAAGTCTCCCTAGTTAAACTTTGTAAATCATATATTTACTTCCCTCCACTTCAAGGTTATGGGGTACTTTGTGTTGGTCTATCTCACAAAATCCCAGTGAACGCATTGATAAAACAATGGTGAAACTAATGCAGCTCATTTACCATAAGAGCACCAGTTTCAAGGTTAATTCGGTTTTTATTGATTTCTGCTTTTCCCGACTGAAAAGGTGGGCGGAGCCATAATTGAACAGCAGGCCACTATTGGCTGAGAACTGAGGCGCACGTGCTGTTAGACTGGGAGTTTATAAAAGCTCGAGCCGCCGCAGCGACAGCTTCCAAACCGCCGTTTAGCTCCAACTGAGACGTTGTGTCGCAGACTGACAAACTACAGCTTCTTTACGAGCGGCCATGGAGGTGCAGACGCGTTACTTCTTCTGGGTACAACTTCTCACAGCTTGTCTGGTGTTTGGGGTGAAAGGTAAGGAGCTCCTGTGATCACAGTTTTCCTGTTTGTTTACGGTTGAGAACATCTCATTAACGTTAAAGACAGCTGCTGTTAAGCTTGAGTGATGGACGTTGTTCTTTAAAGTTGTCTCAAACGAAGTTAACTAACTCATTCTAAAGCCCCAGGTCCCGTTTTTTAATCTGTGTTTTGTTTGTGTAGGGTTCATTAATTGAGTGATAAAAGGACGGAGCAGTTATACTGTCTGTTAAAGTCCACCACATGTTATTTATAGGCTAGAACTTACCGACTCGTACCTTGAGAAGAATTTTATGTTGGCTACTTTTAAAGCTTGTTAAAAAAACGTGTATCACGATATATGGGTTAAAGAATAAATGCCTTTAGGTGATTTTCTGCATTGACCCCTTCTGAGTAGCAGTAGACATGCAGGCTATTATACTTGTCAAGTTTTAACCTCCTGCCCTTTGGCGCCTGCTTTGCTTTCTTTTCCATGCATTGAACAAATTTAGGCCAATGAACAAAAGGTAAAATGGCTTGCCTCTCCTGCCTGCATTTCTGCTCTCCAACATGCCAAGGAACAGGAAGTGCTTTCCTATGATGATGGATTTTCCAGCTGTCAAAGCGAGGAATACACGACTTAGTTGTGTGTTTCTTACCAGATGTCGCCTTGTGGCTTTTCCTCCTGCAGAGATCATAAAATATCCTTGTTCAATATTAACGGTACATTAAAGCTCATTACCAAATCTCATGTTTGATGAAGTTATGTGTACATTACAGTTAAAGTAAGCATGTTTTTTTGTTTGGCTATTTTCTTAAGTCTGAAGACTTTTACTGAACACATTCAATTTTGATTAGTTTGAATACTTTGAATTTTAGAAGAGATCCTGTTTATTGTCATCAACTGATGACTCATTGTTTGAGGTGTTTTGCACTACCTTTTTCTTTGAAATGAAACTGAAAAAACCAGATGGCTCCAAATTAAGGGAATGTATCTCAACATGTTTTTCTCTGTGGTTCATGGAGAATAGATGTGGTGAAGATTAGTCATATTTGGCCTCCTTTTGCAGCCAATACAGCATCAATTCATCTTGGGAATGACATATACAAGTCCTGCACAGTGGTCAGAGGGATTTTAAGCCATTCTTCTTGCAGGATAGTGGCCAGGTCACTACGTGATACTGGTGGAGGAAAACGTTTCCTGACTCGCTCCTCCAAAACACCCCAAAGTGGCTCAATAATATTTAGATCTGGTGACTGTGCAGGCCATGGGAGATGTTCAACTTCACTTTCATGTTCATCAAACCAATCTTTCACCAGTCTTGCTGTGTGTATTGGTGCATTGTCATCCTGATACACGGCACCGCCTTCAAGATACAATGTTTGAACCATTGGATGCACATGGTCCTCAAGAATGGTTCGGTAGTCCTTGGCAGTGACGCGCCCATCTAGCACAAGTATTGGGCCAAGGGAATGCCATGATATGGCAGCCCAAACCATCACTGATCCACCCCCATGCTTCACTCTGGGCATGCAACAGTCTGGGTGGTAAGCTTCTTTGGGGCTTCTCCACACCGTAACTCTCCCGGATGTGGGGAAAACAGTAAAGGTGGACTCATCAGAGAACAATACATGTTTCACATTGTCCACGGCCCAAGATTTGCGCTCCTTGCACCATTGAAACCAACGTTTGGCATTGGCATGAGTGACCAAAGGTTTGGCTATAGCAGCCCGGCCGTGTATATTGACCCTGTGGAGCTCCTGACGGACAGTTCTGGTGGAAATAGAGAGTTGAGGTGCACATTTAATTCTGCCATGATTTGGGCAGCCGTGGTTTTATGTTTTTTGGAGACAATCCAGGTTAGCACCCGAACATCCCTTTCAGACAGCTTCCTCTTGCGTCCACAGTTAATCCTGTTGGATGTGGTTTGTCCTTCTTGGTGGTATGCTGACATTACCCTGGATACCGTGGCTCTTGATACATCACAAAGACTTGCTGTCTTGGTCACAGATGCGCCAGCAAGACGTGCACCAACAATTTGTCCTCTTTTGAACTCTGGTATGTCACCCATAATGTTGTGTGCATTTCAATATTTTGAGCAAAACTGTGCTCTTACCCTGCTAATTGAACCTTCACACTCTGCTCTTACTGGTGCAATGTGCAATCAATGAAGACTGGCTACCAGGCTGGTCCAATTTAGCCATGAAACCTCCCACACTAAAATGACAAGTGTTTCAGTTTCATTGTCCAACCCCTGTAGCTCATCTATTGCTTCAGCTGCTGAGTGTAGATAAGTGGAAAGCTGTGTTCTGTGTCTGGCTGAGACAGTTTTTTTTTCTCACAACTGAAGCACTGATGTTGACTAAATGAAGCAGGGCTAAAAATAGCCCAACATTGGACCAATGGGTAGCTTGAGCATGTATTTGTGTGGAATCTTTGCCTGGTGTATGAACCCTCATGTTTTTAATCTGGTTCAACTTTACTTGAAGATTAAAGACAAGTTAATATGGACAGCAATATGCATTGCCTATATATTGTCATTTGGCCAATATATAATCCATATCACACAGGTAATGCTTATCTCAGTGTCTAAAGCATTGGATGCCAAACAGGAATTTAATTTCCTGCTAATATGATGCTGCAGATGCTCAGAAAACCATGCATTGATGTTTATTTGTTTAATTTAGGTTTGCAATGACACAAGTGGCACAAGTTGTTTCTCAAGCTGCTGTCACACTCTATATTGCCGTGTATGTTGGCCTTTCTGGAAATGCATGATATGTGGGTCTAAAAGTGACAAAATTAAGAGCGTTTTGTGAAACGTCAATCTCTGCCACACTGTGTGTGTGTGTGCATGTTTTCGTGGATTGGGATGAAGTGTTTAAAATTTCCAGTCTTTCTGCATTACGTTTGCAATGTCATTATCCCTCCAATACTAAACAATTCCCCGAAAATTCAATGCTCTTGATACTGGTAGCCAGTTCATGTGCGGACATGCGTTGTCTGGAGCACCTCTAGCATAGTTTGTTTTGTTTTATCTTTCAGAGTATGTCGGTGTAACAGAAAATGTTTTTTTTTTTTTTTTTTTTTCAGTACTTAATGATTCCCCGACCATCTTGGGCTGAAAGTTCAGTGCTGTATACACAGTCTGAAGAGCCGGGTTACATGACAACGTTTTAAATGACAATCTCTGTTCACATGGCAACAGTAGACATGAAAATGGTGTATTCCCCCACCGCGCCACTAGCAGGAGGTATGTTCGTTGAAACTCAACAGCACGTGCAAACACTTCCTGCTTACAAAATGGGGGCGAAAATGAGCACTTTGTCGGAGAACTGTCGCTAGATTCAATAGAGTCAGTAGCACAAGTAAACACTCTGCAATCTGATGTTATTGTTGATATCTTCTTCAGTGGGTTTTAAACTGGTTGGTAGCCATTATGTTGTGCGCATTGATTTCCATTGATTTTAGTCATGCTGCACATGTGCCACGTCTTCCCTGTAAGACGGATTTAATGTTTCACCAGAAATCGTTGTTGTGAAAACAGGGCCGGAGTACCCCAAAGTTATCAGATAATTATTAGCTAAATTTGTCAGAAAATGTGTTGAACAACCCTGCTATCTAAGTCACTCCAAGCATGCAGTGTCATTGAAGAGCTAATCTTCAAAATGCATAGTGTAGAGCACTGGATTAATCACAGCGTGTTTGCTACACGTGTAAAAACGTGGTGTTGGAGTGTTATTTACTTGAAGGCAAACATCTTCATATTTCAACGAACGAAAGGCCGATACAGTAAGTGACAGGCATATAAAGCCAGCGGTGCTTTATTACTCTAGACTACACACCAGGAAGCATGTGGGGTAGTTTAGCACCTGGCATAGAAAAACTGAGTTTGGTTTGAAGGTGATTACTCTTTAATTCCTTGTCTAAGTGGCCTTTAGAGCAGATGTTTTCTGGATGCTGGTTTAATGACAAGCTTAAACATTTGGTTTAACTATTATTAATTAAGGTGTCAGATATTTACGCTGTGTGTATATTTTTATTTGGCCAGTTGGGGTCACACTAATTGCCCTTAATATACACATCCTCATGTATTTTTTTTGTGGCCAATATCTTAAGCTCATGGGGAGTGATGGGGACACTGAGCCCTAGTACATGAGCTTGTGCAGTACATTGGTTGTGTGAATCAAATATGTATGTTCCAATAACAAATCTGACTCATCCCATCTGCCTGCGTCAGGATTTCCCTCCAGGCCTTTTTCAGCACTGATCACTTATTTTTTTCACTAAATCTCTCAAGGCGTTTCTTTTTTTGTTTGTTTTGTTTTGTTTTTCTTGCTGTTTTTTTGCTCTCATCCTATTTGATTTTTGAATAGCGTCCTTGATCAATGTTTTATCACAATGTGGAGGATCATCTAATTTTAAATACTTTATTGGTATCTGTTGCCCCACTTTCAATCTGCTGTGTTGAATATTTTACATACTGCATTGTGAGCTTCAACACTGATCCAAGGAAGCATCTGGCACAGATCACAAATTGTTCCTTAAAACCAATTTTGTTTATATAATCAGAAAGGAAAAAAAGGTAAGTCAGTTTCAACACAGGCTGTTTATTTAAAGAAAATCTTTGTCTAGAATGTTTTTATTCCCAGATCTGATTCAGTACTTTGGAGGAAGGTGTGTTGTTGTGTTGCTAGTGCGTGACTCCAGTGTGTATTTATAGACTTTTAGAGCAGGAGCAGATGGCTGTGCTCTGGAGTTGCAATCACAGACTACAGAAAGCTCACCTGCAGCTGGAGTCACGCCGATCTCAACATGTACAGGTCCTTCTCAAAATATTAGCATATTGTGATAAAGTTTATTATTTTCCATAATGTCATGATGAAAATTTAACATTCATATATTTTAGATTCATTGCACACTAACTGAAATATTTCAGGTCTTTTATTGTCTTAATATGGATGATTTTGGCATACAGCTCATGAAAACCCAAAATTCCTATCTCACAAAATTAGCATATCATTAAAAGGGTCTCTAAACGAGCTATGAACCTAATCATCTGAATCAACGAGTTAACTCTAAACACCTGCAAAAGATTCCTGAGGCCTTTAAAACTCCCAGCCTGGTTCATCACTCAAAACCCCAATCATGGGTAAGACTGCCAACCTGACTGCTGTCCAGAAGGCCACTATTGACACCCTCAAGCAAGAGGGTAAGACACAGAAAGACATTTCTGAACAAATAGGCTGTTCCCAGAGTGCTGTATCAAGGCACCTCAGTGGGAAGTCTGTGGGAAGGAAAAAGTGTGGCAGAAAACGCTGCACAACGAGAAGAGGTGACCGGACCCTGAGGAAGATTGTGGAGAAGGGCCGATTCCAGACCTTGGGGGACCTGCGGAAGCAGTGGACTGAGTCTGGAGTAGAAACATCCAGAGCCACCGTGCACAGGCGTGTGCAGGAAATGGGCTACAGGTGCCGTATTCCCCAGGTCAAGCCACTTTTGAACCAGAAACAGCGGCAGAAGCGCCTGACCTGGGCTACAGAGAAGCAGCACTGGACTGTTGCTCAGTGGTCCAAAGTACTTTTTTCAGATGAAAGCAAATTCTGCATGTCATTCGGAAATCAAGGTGCCAGAGTCTGGAGGAAGACTGGGGAGAAGGAAATGCCAAAATGCCAGAAGTCCAGTGTCAAGTACCCACAGTCAGTGATGGTCTGGGGTGCCGTGTCAACTGCTGGTGTTGGTCCACTGTGTTTTATCAAGGGCAGGGTCAATGCAGCTAGCTATCAGGAGATTTTGGAGCACTTCATGCTTCCATCTGCTGAAAAGCTTTATGGAGATGAAGATTTCATTTTTCAGCACGACCTGGCACCTGCTCACAGTGCCAAAACCACTGGTAAATGGTTTACTGACCATGGTATCACTGTGCTCAATTGGCCTGCCAACTCTCCTGACCTGAACCCCATAGAGAATCTGTGGGATATTGTGAAGAGAACGTTGAGAGACTCAAGACCCAACACTCTGGATGAGCTAAAGGTCGCTATCGAAGCATCCTGGGCCTCCATAAGACCTCAGCAGTGCCACAGGCTGATTGCCTCCATGCCACGCCGCATTGAAGCAGTTATTTCTGCCAAAGGATTCCCGACCAAGTATTGAGTGCATAACTGTACATGATTATTTGAAAGTTGACGTTTTTTGTATTAAAAACACTTTTCTTTTATTGGTCGGATGAAATATGCTAATTTTGTGAGATAGGAATTTTGGGTTTTCATGAGCTGTATGCCAAAATCATCCGTATTAAGACAATAAAAGACCTGAAATATTTCAGTTAGTGTTCAATGAATCTAAAATATATAAATGTTAAATTTTCATCATGACATTATGGAAAATAATGAACTTTATCACAATATGCTAATATTTTGAGAAGGACCTGTATGTACAAAAAAAAAAAAAAAAAAGCTTTACTCGTCAAAGTTTGAATTTCAGCCAAACCTTAATAAATTCACTTCTTGCTACACCTCAGGTCTGAGTCTCTTCTCCTCACACCTCCTGCTATTCACTAGCTGGGTTTTAGACTAAATGAGCACAGGCTGCCTTAATGTACGTCCACACATCCTTAGACTCGTATGTGGGAGACACAACCCTCACTCCTTGGCTTTCCGGAACACTAAGTCCTACGCCGTCCTTCTGGTTTAAATGCCCCAGTGTGTGCACGACAGTGCAGAGAGCAGAGTGTATTCTGTTTAGCATGCCACATAATATGAACACTGGCTTCCTAATTCACAATATACCTGCCCATTATTTCTACATCACAGCCTCGGTTCTTAACGTGGTCTCCTTGCTTTACAACTGCAATATATAATAAGATAATTAGTCTTCCCCTAGCTGACATCTCATACCTCACAAAGAGATTACCTCATTATATTACATATTGATGAGGACTTGCTTTGATAAGACCTTCATTTGTAGGAAAAAAGGACCTTCTTTTAGGTATGCCTTGGTAGGAATGTTTATTTTTATATTTGTTAAATTATTGTATATTTATTCCCAGGACAAAAAAAGGAAAATTCCAAAAAATCATAGTTTTTTTGACTTGGTAAGAGTTTTGAAGTGTTACAGCACTTCAATTATTGCCACCTCTGGTAAAGATCTGTACATTATATTGCAGTAGTATAATGTTGCACTGTAATATCTGCTGCAGTTCTCTAACACAGATTTGGAGTTGAGTGTTACCATGTTTCCCATCCTCCTTGTTGAGCGTGGTGGCAAATAAACTGAGGTCTTTGACCTGTCTTCAAAGCCACAGATCCAAATCTAAACTTTTTATTCATCCCTTAAAACTATAGATATGGGTTAGTTTAGGAGAGTAACTATATTCCCGTGGCTGTATCCTGTCACGTTCCTCGCTTTAATGGTTATCACTATATTAAAAAGTTGCTAAGAGAAATGGTCCTCAGTATCACATCATATTTATACCTCAGCAAAACGGGAAGTCTTGGATTGCCACAAAAAAAGCATGATCCACACCATAATCATCTTATTATACATGAACAGTGCTTCTGTTAAAATGTCTTTACATTTTATATTTTTTCCAATTGAAAAATTCTTCAAATGAAAAGTTGGATTTTTTTAAATTTGTAAATGTGAAATCCTGCTACTGCGGTACAAGATACATTTATTTTAACACATCTTTACCAGGGGTGCCAATACATTTTGAGGCCACTGTATTGCTATTTTACCAAAGCTGTATGTTAGTATTTTGTGAAACACAAATTTTCTCCATGTTTAACTTCATAATGCATTCTTTTGAAAGATTAGATCTTTGCAAATGACTATGTATTGAAGAGTCAAAAAGTAACCCTTGCAGTGTTACAAAATGATTTCTTAGATCTGGTTTTACATAACAGTCCTGAAGACTTGCAGGGTGAACATTTTAACATTGGTTTAGCTATTTTCTACATTACAAATGACATACTTTTCACCTTTTGACATTTTTTTTAATATAAAGGTAGTTTAGACTTTTGTCAAGTCCTCATTTAAAGGTCTTCAGTGTGAGCCTTCTGTGTGGGTTGTGGTCATAATGGGGCCAGTGTGTTGAGTCATTTGTAATAACATCCTCTGTAATCCTCTACAGAAAACATGCTCTGTGCTGTGCTTTATTTACAAAAGATTTAGCTTGATGACTTCAGCCAAAAACAACTCCCCCCCCCCCCCACCCCCCCACCCCGTGATGTAAACTGCCAACGTAATAGCCTGTCCGGTTTCCTTAGGCTTAATAATCACTGTCGTAGTTTCAGACACTGAGTATGTAGAATATTAGAAGAATCACATAACACCCCTTACCCCTGTTTGGTTCGTTTCTTTGACGACTGTGTTGTCATTTGCAGCGAACTTTCTTTGGTATGGTATTTGAGTTTTTATGGGCTGAGGCAAACTGAAAAAGGCACAGACCATGAGTCATATGGATTGAGAATAACACAATGTCCTCTGGAAGTGGCTTTTCCTGCCAAGTAAATCTCTGCATACCTTCCTAATGGTGGTCAGGATCAGGCAGGCACCACACTGGGTACCTTTCAATGCATGTGTGTTTTTTCTTGTTTTTCTTCAATGTGTTTGTCTGTGCCCACATTTATTGGAAAATGAACAACATACTTGCTAGATCTGTTTTTTGTATTTTCTGTTGGGTTGACAGACAGACAGAATCTAGAAGTATGCATATAATACGTTTTAATTGTCCTCAGTGGTTTTTCACATGTACATTTCTTGATAAACCAAGCTAAAACTATACCCGAAGAAATTAAGAAATCCCTTATAATATAAACCACCTTCTGTGTGGATAATCCTGTACCTGGATCATCTTGATTGTCAGACATAGCAAGCTTCTAGTTTCCTGTGAAACAAGAACAAGCCAGGCAAACTGCATAACACAGCAGCTTATATTTTAAATGAATTGAGAGTCGTACTTCAATGTTTGTGTGGCTTATGCAGTTTTTTCTCTATTCCTCATTTTAGTCATGTGTGGCTTTTACAGACAGTCTCATCATTTTGGAAAATTTCAAAGAGGTTTTGGTGGTTTGATCTTGGCAGGCAACGTTTGATCACTGGACTTAGTCTTTTATCACTAATTTAATTTCCTTAAAAAGAGTCAGGCTCAGAGCCGAATTACCTCACCATTAGTGCATGCCACAAACATCTATAGAGGTTGTTAAATAAGATGAGAAATCTGTCTAGTTTTTCTTTGACTATTTTAGAATGACCTCGATTAGTTTGTTCCAGAAATCTGTTTGGCATATAAGGGTTTCCTGCAGGGAGCTGCCTGCGGGCATAGGAAGGGAGGTTTTCATTCCTTCCCAAAGATAAACAAGCAGTGACCTTCAGATAAAGATGTGTTCTTGGTGCCAGTCGGGCCCATGGCTTAAGAATCCCTTGAGATGTGGACGCAGTCAAAGACCTTGACATTGGATACATCACTGATATCGCATGATATCCACAGGAAGTACTACTCTTGGATAAACAGCCAAAGAGGATGCTTCCAGAGTGCATGTGTAGTATTAACTGGGTCTTCAATGTTGCTCAGGATGAGTAAAAGCAGAACAGGGCAACAAATTACACAAATTCATTTGTAAAAATCTTTTTTAAACTTCTCTTTGAAAATCTATTGGTTTAACTGTACCATTAGATTGATTTTTACTTTTTCATTATTATGCCTACTGTAATTTAAATGTTTATTATTAAATTGGCTTTTTGAAGGCCTAAACATATATGAAAACATGCAATATTTTGCACATGCATTAGGCCTGGTGAAAATTACATATTTTAAAGGTTTCACAAAAGTCACAATAGAAATGGCCCAACAGAACCAACCCCCCATTTTCAAAACACCCTCCTCATTTACCTTACTTTGTCGTAGAGTTATGAAATTCGGTACGCTTGTAGAACTTTCAGGGACCTACATAAAACTCTCTTGCACCTATCCTACAGCAAACAGGAAGTCGGCCATCTTGGATTGAATTTGCAAATTTGACTCCATTTTTGCCATTTAGAGGCTCTGTATTTGATTGAACTCCTCTTAGAAAGTTTGATCGATCGTTTTGAAATTTGGTCCGTTTGCTCAGAAGGGATGGGGGATCTGAAGTTATAAAAAATCGTGAGTTTTTGGGCATGATGAAAGGGCGGAGTCAGACCTCAAAGATTGATATCTCGCCACAAAAAAGAAATTGTAATAGCTCCTACAAGGAAAGTCGCAGAGACATGAAACCTTCTGGTATTGATCCACATCAGGCCCCCACACAATATTCAATGGTGGGATGCCGACATCATCCAAGCCCCACCCCCTGATAACAGGAAGTGTAATGTTTCACTTTGGATGGTCCATATTTGATCCCTTTCACTTAATCAACATGAAATTGTCCCTAGAGACAGATAACCTGATGGTTTAAGTTGGTCTCTAATACTGCCAGGTTTGGCTGGAGGTTGTTGCCATGGCGAAGCGTGATGTCACAGTCTTACTTTTGCCTCTAAATCACAAATGCATTACTCCACACTAAATGTAGTTGATCTTTTTCAGCCCCCAAACAGCCCTATTGGATTACATTGGAATTTTTTGGGGTGGCAATGATTTTAAAACCGCTCTCAAGTAAAAGATTTTTAAAACTCTGTGGTGGTGTATACATGTGGACTGGTACGGTGGCCCAGAGGTGTCAGGTCAAATACAAGACAGGCCGCAACGGAAGTCACTCAATCTGCAACAGAAGTAACAGTGCCTGTTGAGTGAAACAACGGGAAGAGAAGCTTTGCCTGCTAACAGCAAACAAATCTTGCATGTTTGATAAGTGAAACACTTTTATTTTGATAATCAGTCACACTGATTGGAACTATGAGTCTACAATGAGCTTTGACTTTGTTGCGTAAGTTAACTTGCGCAGTTACAACTGCGGTGAAGTGAGCCGACAGAAATACACGGTCGTGTCAGCCGACACCAGCTCTCTCTTAAAGATTAGCTTCGCCCATACAAGGTGCATTAATGGAGCAGACAGGACCCGATCCTGGCAACGGTTGAGAAAATAAGAGGAAAACAGGAAAGTAACCTTCAGAACATTTATATTAATGACATTTTTACATATTTCACATGTTTTATGGAAAAGGTTTTTTATAATTTTACTGTAAATGTTTGGAGAAATGACAGGTCAAAGTATCTACTAATGCTCAACCAGTATATGCTTTTGTTGCTTTTAATTGTGGTTATAGTATAGATGACCCTTTACTATAATCTGAAGAGATTGTGTTGTCACCTCTCATGGTTTTTTTAGAAATAAAATTCTGAAAGTGGGACAAAAGCATATACTGGTTGAGCATTAGTAGATACTTTGACCTGTCATTTCTCCAAACATTTACAGTAAAATTATAAAAACACTTTTCCATAAAACATGTGAAATATGTAAAAATGTCATTAATATAAATGTTCTGAAGGTTACTTTTCTGTTTTCCTCTTATTTTCTCAACCGTCGCCAGGATCGGCATCCTTTCTGCTCCATTACCGTAATGCACCTTGTATGCGCGAAGCTAATCTTTAAGAGAGCTGGTGTCGGCTGCTGTGGCCGCGTATTTCTGTCGGCTCACTTGACCGCAGTGCAGTAACATATCTATGGGTTAACGCCATCTGTTCTCGGTTTTTGAAACAGAAAATCCAGTTTCCCAAACCTTATGCTTAAGATTTACAAAATCTCCCTCATCCCACTTTCTGCTTACGCTTATTCATTGTTGGTAAAATGGCAGAGTACACAGTGTATAACAAGAAAATAAGGACACTAAATAATACTGCTGTTGAATGACTTCCGTTGTGGTTCCTGTATTTGACCTGACACCTCTGGGCCACCGTAGGCTGGATATCCAGAGATGATTAAAACAATGAGACAGCGGCCCACTTCTGGGTCTAACATTCTTTGCTGAAAAACGCAACAATCATCTTTGTGTTTTTTCCAAATTTGCCTCAGTTGGTCTGCACGGTTCCCTTTCAACTTTAAATGTGAGCGGAAGAAATATGACTGAGAGAAAAAGGTACACACAATTCATGCCTTGAACAGTATTAGCAAAACTGACTCCTAACTGCCAAAAATATTGCAGGGATTATTATTGATAATAATATTATTATTTTGCCTTGTTTCAATCCTGGCCACCTGACAGATGCCCGATAGCTTGAACATCTCTGAATTTCAGTAGCAGTAAGGCTGTCTGTTAAACTGCTCAAGCTTGGTCTAAATAGGGTAACACAACAAGACCGTGATCCCGGAGCATCAGACCTACAACAGAATAGCTAAACAGGTTAAAATCTGTGTTTAGCACTGGTCTAGTCAAAGACCAGACATTGGCCAGAAATGCTGTCATTTCCACTTTAAGAGAGCTTTGCAAAATCGCCAACAAGCCTTAATGGAAACCAAGTGAGCCATAGTGCTTGGTGTGAGAGTCTCATTAAGGTTACTACTAATTCTATATAATGACTTGATTATCCACGAGTTTTTAGATCATGAATGTTTATTTACATTTGGCTTCTAATTTTTTGTTGTAATAGGGTTTATCTTTATTAAATTATGACTGATGGAACCTTTAGCCTCTTTATTTTCATTTTTCTCTACACGCTGCTTTAGTGGAGATGATTTCCCTTGTGAGAGATGACTGCCAGATTGTCAGCTTTATGCTATGCAGCAGCTGCGTGGAAGTGGAAGTATCCAGTGTTTGTGGTGTTTACAGGGCAGTGATGGCTTACTCAGCTGTTCAGACTGTTACAACTTCTTTGTCATTCAGCTCAACAATGCAGTGGTATGAAACACAAAGAATGGTTTTTTTTTTGTTAACTTTTGTTCCAAAATGTGTTTAAAAGATTTTAAATGAAAAACTGAGAATTAATTTTTTTGTAACGTCAAAATAAAAAATAAAATGCTAAATTTACATTCAACCTACCTACAACTCTCTAAGCTACAGTAAATATAGTTTTCCTGTCCAGAGCTGAAGGCCTGCAATTATCACACATGAATATCAAGTAGTTTTATGGTTCATTTACAGTTTGACTCTCCCCTCTGCCTGCAGGTGACCCCTGTGCTGAGAATGTTTGTAACAATGGAGGAACCTGTGTGACTGGCACAGGAACTCCTTTCATTTGCATCTGCCCTGATGGCTTTTCTGGAGAAACCTGCAATGAGACTGAGACGGGTATGCTTATTTCTGACCCCTAAACTAATATTCCAGACTTAATCTTCTTCTAATTAGCTGTGAGAGAAAATACATGAATTAATGACATTAATAGATTGAATCATGTTTTGAAGTTGCTTGTTTTAAATGATAAATTAAAAGTTTTTTTTTCTCTCAACACCATAAATTACTTTAAGGCGTTACAGGATGACTTACTTGACTTTATGCTTCAAGTTCTTTCTGCTTTGTTTTTATCCAAAAGGACCATGTAGCCCCAACCCTTGCAAGAATGATGGCGTCTGTGAGTCCCGCCGAGGTGATGTCTTCACTGATTATGTCTGCAGATGTCAGCCCGGCTTTGAAGGAAGTTACTGCCAGACCAGTAAGTCTGTGCTCCATTTAAATAGTTTTAACATAAATATAATGTTTATTCAAAAGTACTTGTGTAAAGAAAAAGTAGACATTTTGGCTGGTCTTACAGGTCTTGTGTTGCTGTGGTCTGATATAAAAAGTCTGATTTCAGCAGTGTGCCACTGTATGTTTATTAAATTGGTTGTTAAAGATATGGATAACGATATAAAACTGTATTTCCTAACAACTATTAATATATAGACAAATCACACCATTATGACAACTTTTAACTTTGCTATGACCAGATTAAGAGTCATATTCCATAGCACATTTCTTTGACATTGATTTTTTCACAATTCTTGGCTTATTTATGTTTCTATACATATTAATGGTACATTCCTTTTTGTATTCTGGAGTGGGGTTTTTCAATTTTGTATATAAAACAAAAAATGATCTGGAAATGCCCATGTTCCACCCCAACCCCACTCCAAAAACCCACCATGGAAGGTTGCAGTACATTTTTCATTATTTGCACTTCTGACTTTTTGCAACTCAGTAAATCAGTGACACATACAGTTCTGTACAGCTTCTTTGTTTAAACATAATGTTAAATCGCAACAAGACATTAGTGACTTTTAATTGCTAATAGCAAAACAAGTAACAAATTTCACTGGTATTCAGACTTGCAACTGGAACATTAACTTTCCTACTTTCAGAGTTCTGAGGTAAATGGAACGCGGCTGAACATATAGACATATGTTAGCAGAACTGACCACTAGAAAGGTCCTCTTGTTGCTTACTAAGACCATGTTGGTCCATCCAGGGTCAGCCCAACAGAGAGAGGCAACAGTGAAAACATGTGCTGCACTCCTCTAATGCCTCCTGTCAAGCACGCAGAGACAGATGGTTACTGTTTGCTTGAAAAACAGTGGCCAAATGTGCACTAAGAAGAAATTTGTCAAGAGCTATATCAGAATTTTTTAAAAAGGCTCCAGTGTCTTTTGTGTTGGATTATAAATGCCTTTTCTTTCTAGGTGTCCAGGGAGCAGATTTAACCTCTCCAACAGGTAACGATGGAAATCAAGCTTAACAAGAAATCGACATATGTGCCTGTCTTGCTGTCTTGTCTCTTTTTCATCTTCAGATCTTGATGCACTTTGTTTTCTTGGCTGCATGCAGGAGTGGTGGAATTCAAGAACACACACACACACACACACACACACACACACACACACACACACACACACACACACACACACACACACACTCTTGTTTTGCTATATGTAGTGAGGACCATGTGTTGACTCCCATTGACTTCCATTGATTTTCAGTCATTTTCAACCCTTTCTATGCCCTAACCCTGACAATAACCCTAAACCTAACCATTACCAGTGCATGCCTAACCCTAACCTTAACCTAAACTCAGTTCACACCTTAGTCCTAAACCTAACCGTTAGCAAAATAGGTCGTGAGGACCAGCAAAATGTCCTCACTTTGGTACAAACGGTCCTCAATTTGATGGTGAAATCGGGAAAATGGTTCTCACTGTGATGCCAAGACAGGAACACACACACACAGATGAGATAATCACTGAGTACAGCTTTATCTCTCACAACAAGGAATTGTGAGTCAAGGCTAGGAACATAAGAATGCCAGGGATATTTCTGCATTAGATGCACCACATTTTAATCACATCACCCAACCTGACAGCATGGATCCAATTTTACTAAAACATTTGTCAATCATGCCTCAGAGCTTTAGTTGAAGTATACACATGGTAGCTGAGCCATTTAAGTCCTTTCTGCATCATCATCTATTTTAAACCAGAATCCCTAGATTGCATACTGTCTTATTTAACTTGAAATGCAACCAAACTATCCATTTGCATTTTTTGCTTAACTGCAAAAGCCACAAATCACAGCTCATTAAAATCTATTCATCCACAAGTCATTTAGCAGTAAAGTTTACTTGGCTGTTAGATTAAAAGCCCTCTGCAGAGAAGTCATTTATACTAATTGGATATAACCTTCCCCTCTAATAATATGGGTAGTTCTTGTGGCTATGAGGAGTTATGGAAAATCCTATGTGTACTGCAAGGTCAGAGAGGGCCCTGCATTTGTCTACAGAAGTGACAGCCAAAGTGCGCTTTATTTGTGTCTGTATCAGGCATGGGTTTATTATTCAAATTGTTTAAAATGTTTTCTACGGAAACCCAGCAGATTGCATCCAGTCAGTGACTTGCAGCATTCACTCCTGGATGAGCATGTAGAGACAGTGGACAGTCACTTGCATTGTGTCGTTAACTTTGTAGCACTCCTTCATACTGAGCATGCATGTCACATTGGAAAGCAAAACTCCCCTTTAACAGGAAGAAACCTCCAGCAGAACCAGAACCAGGCTCAGTGTGAGCGGCCATCTGCCACGACCGACTGGGGGTTAGAGAGAACAGAGCAGAGACACAAAGAGAACAAAGAAGCACTGATCCAGGAGTACTTTCTATGTTAAAGAAATGTAGAATGTTAAAGGCAGTAGTAGCTTCTGTATCAAGGAGAGAAATACAACTAAGAGGCTAAACTATGGAAGAGAGAGCTCAGCTCAGCTGATGCCCCCCGCCTTATGCCAAACACAGAGCTAGGTGAGATGCAGCTTTTAGGAAGAGGAAAAAAGAGAGAACAAAGTAAAAACTGAAATAACAGCAAATAATGCAAAACTGGAGAGTAGTAGAAGACTGTAGCCTAGTGAGAGAAAGTGGACAAATTCTTCCAGCAGTCTAAGCCTATAGCAGCATAACTACATAGATAGCTCAGGATAACCTAAGCAACTCTAACTATAAGCTTTATAAAAAAAGAAAGTTTTAAGCCTATAAAATACATTTATAACAGGATATAATTTATTTTATTTAAACTGGACAGCAAAATATTGATTATTACAGTCATAATAATGCTATCTGTAGCATTTACTTATTATTTTTGATGTATGGGAAAAATATGAACAAGCACTATATTTTGTAGTTTTTGACTTCCTTATGCACAGAATGTTTTTCCCTTTTGCCTTTCTGCACTTTATAGAGCCTAATCACGTGCATGCTGCACAAACGACATTAATAACCACGCACAGCTCATGATCTCACATCCAGACTGTTTATCATACACATCCACACACGCATGGTTCATCCCTCATGCAGGATCCAGCCAACAGAAAGTGCCAGTCCACAGTGAATGTTAGAAACGTCAGCTCTGCTGCTGTTGCCGGGCGAAAAAGTGAACATGGAGGCGGAACGGTGAATTAAGTCTGCCCTCTTTACAATGTCACACTTGCTACTCAGGTCTGACTGCAGCATTTTTGATTGCCCTGTCAAACTGGGCTAAGTGCCTCCATGGGTGGCAGAGGGAAGGAAGTGTGTTCAAGTGTGTGTTGGAAAGCATGGCTCAAAATGACAGTACTTAGCAGGAGAAACTGAGAGATGTCACTAGCTGCTCACTTCAGGCCAAAGCAGATGGATGGAAAACGGTGAAGGAAGGAGCCCTCTTTCTGTTTTTGATCTTCTAAAGCCAAATTTTTCAGAGCAGCTTTAGGCAGTTATTTTTTGACTTTTTGGAAGTTGCCAAATAGTATGTAAGTGTATTAATCTCGCAGTAGTTTTTACCAGAGTTTTCTCTCCTCCCAGGATGTGGTTGTGTGGGCAGACTGGGCTCCATGGTCCCTAATGAATACATACAGGGTGCTGGCATGTGTTCTTGTCCCATCATGGTTTGGATGAAGAGGGATGAGAATTTCCTGCTTTATTTTGTCTGAGTTAAATACACTCCTATCATAGATAACATGATGCATGTTTTTAGTAGAGATTGTTTGCTCTTTGATAAATCTATGGTAAAACTATAGAAACTGCTCATATGTAAATAGACTAGTGCCCTTTGACCTGCAGCAGGAAGAACTGATAAATTTACTTTTTTACCCCCTAAAGGCTTGCAAAATGCATTCTCTTCACTTCAGAAATCCTCAGGGTTTAGGAAGCAAATTGTAATCTGTACGGGGTCTATATTTGTTTTAAAGTACAGATTTGGGGATGATGTAGGCTGATGTCATAGTTCAAATCTTTCATAGATTTCAGAAATGCAAAACATGCAGTGAATATGGTAATCGGTTGGACTTTGCAGATTTAAGAACTCCTCTCAGAGCTTACTATACCTCGCCAAATCCGAGCTATTTGAGGTTCTACTGGCACTCCCTGTCCAGTCCACAGCACACTGGAAATAGCATTTCTGGGAAATTTTTCAGCTCTTTATTGGAGGAGGCTTTAGTTATTTGACTGCTAAATGAACCCAACCTGCACGATATATTGAGTCAGTCATCACTACATATCAATGTGTGCAGAATCAATATTGCAAAGAGGTGATGTGTCATGCATTTTAATGCATTTGGACAGACTGCCATGGATCCTCACATCCGATATAGATATTTGCTAAGATGCTGAAGCTCATGGAGAATAATGGAAGCATAGTGATGGAAAAGAAAGAGGAAAGTCATGATAATGTTGTTTAATCACAGCCAAACCCAACATCGCAATATTCGACAATATGATTATGAAATATTTTCCTGCAGCCATGTTTCCAATATATCGTTTTATAATTATTCCATGTTGACCTGGCTGTAGTAAAAGAATAGAAGACTAATAAGGTCCTCAGCTAATTTGTACCCACATGTCTTACCCATGTGTTCCCATTTTGCCCCCTCCTGTAAACAAACCATTATGTTCTTAAGCAGTGTATATCATTTTTTTTATTGCACGCAAGTATTTTTATGAGTTTTGAAAATGGTCAGAAAAATGCCCAAATCTCATGGAGGAGTTAATGTTGTCGATTATTTCTTTAAAACTTTATAAACTCTGCTTCTTCTAATTTTAAGACTGATCCTGATTTGATTCTTAAAAATGATGGTTATAACAGCTATGAGCAACCTCCTGTAGATTTTTGTGATTGGATTCATATACTCATATTTTCTAACAGTACTTTGTCAAAAAGGTACAACTTGGTCAATATGAAAGCTTAAAAAGGTGACCCGTTTCATTTCACCCCTTCGGTGTTTTGTACCTTTCGACTAAAGAAGCCTTTTTATACATTGCAGGTTTAGTTCTCACATTTGAGGTATTGAGAATTAATTAAAACATTGTGCATGTGGTGAGCAGCAAAAAGCAGTCAGGAAACCCAGGGTTGTACTGTATTGTTCAGGATCAAGTTTCTAGCAAGAATCCCAAGATTACTTTTTGAATTGATACAGAGAAACGGATATGGATTTTTCTATACATGGTGGTGGTAAGCTGTTTAAAACCGATGCAGGTTATTTGTGTTATGGACCTCTATATTGACCTAACCTAATGCTTTTGAATTGCTTCTTGAGAAGCAAAACAATGTGCAAGTTCTTAACGTTTGTGAGACTGACAGATATGCACCACCGGCTCCTCTCTTGCCCTAACCTTTCAGGTTAATGGATTAAACTCCGGAGCTTACGAGGTGCAGTTGGCACTCAATCCTATTAGACCAGAGAGGGCCGCCAGCTGACGCACCCTTACCTGAGGCTTATGTGATATCCGTTTTTAAAAATTGCATTAAATTCATAAAGGGTGACGACCGTTTTGACAACTTTTTTGAATGGTTGCCTTTTAATCAAAATGATGATGTAAAGTTAGGTTTTAAAAATCATGATTTTGAGAGTCCTGTTCAGCTATTCTGCTCAGTGTCAAATAGTAAAATTAAAAACATTGTGAAGTGTAAAACTTAAAGATGCCCTGGGGTTCATTTTCTAAAGGAAACTGGACTCTAAGTATCAGAACCACCAGTGAACCTTATTATTCAGAGCTTGTTCAAAATTACATCTTCCTTCTATGATGAGTGAAAATGACTGTTTGGACACAGAGCTATTTATAGAGGGAGCATGTGGGCGGTTAGAGAAGACCATGTGTGTATTTGCTGGTTAGAAACATTACATTTGTGTCCTTGGTTGGCTTGTGCATTTAACTCTGTAATGACTGGAACCAATAAGGATTTAGATGTGTTGAAATGTCCTCTTAGGTGCTGGCCTTTGTGCACACAAATAAAACTGACCCTTGTTCTTTACAGAAACTGTTAGTCACAAGCATGTTTTAATCACACTGGAAGGTTTCATTGGTGAAAAATTAAACATTTATTTTTTGCTCATTTGCTATGAACGCTGACTAATTAGAAGATTTTTTTTTAAAGGGACTAATAGTGTTCAGGGGCGCCACCACAAGTTAATAGAATGAATTGCAGGACCATAATTGGTACATTGTACACTGCTCCTTGATGCTTTTGGAGGAATCTTATTTCTGAGGTTTTTGTTATATAATCAGGTACCTGACCACATGATCTCCTGATGCAGCTGGATCTTTTACACCACATCAGTTTTTTAAGGCTAAATGAAGAAGTCACTAAGAAGATGTAATCTTTCTTAACTAACATTCTTTCCTCCCAAGCTTTGTTCTTCTTGGTTTGGCTTCATTAGTGTCTTCCCAAATTATTAATGCACAATGACCTTTTTCTACAATTTGCTATGTTACAGCCACAAACTTCAATGAATTTTATTTTTTATATATACATATATACAAAAATTGAGTGGGCAATTTTTTGTAAGGTAAGTCTATTTATATAGCGCTTTTCAGTAACGAGACACTCAAAGCGCTTTACATACAATTACAATACAATCACAAAGAAAATAAACACAGATACAGACACAGAAAAACAAATCAAATGATACTACAATCCTTCTAAGAAATCTAAAAATCTATGAATCCTTCTGAGAAATAGTCTCATCATTCCACTGAATTATAACTAGGGAAGCTGAGTCACTGGTACAAAACAGCTTTAATCCACATTTTCAGGTGCTAATGATGTATTGCTTTTACAGGTGCTGAAGTTGAACTAAGAAATAATCATTGTAGTCTAATTAAGAAAGCTGGGTCATTGGTGTAAGAGCAGCTAAAGTCCAAATTACTAATAATAATTGGCTTTTGCTGGTAATCCGTCTAATTAAACTAAAAATCAATGAAAAAGTAATGAAATCACACATTTAGGTAAAGCAAGATAGGAAGAAAAAAAATCATATTTCAGTACAAAAAACCCGATTAAGCTCGATAAGCCAGGTAACCACAAACTCCAAAAAGCAGAAATCCTGTTATCAGAATCCAAATATGTACACATTTTCTACGTCCTCGACCGACATCGTAGTCAGGAACACAACCTTCCACTGCTGCCAAGAATCCGTTGTGTTTCCAGAGAAGAACGTCCCGCCTGGACAAGAAGGTCTCCTTTACCCTATCTTCCCATTGAAAAGAAAAAAATTTGATCAATTACGTTGAGAGACCAACTGACCAAATCCATAATTTAAAAGTTTGGAGGATATGCAAAGCGAGGCTTTGAGAAAAATACAGACAAAAAGCAGAAGCAGGGATCAGCTGGGTGGGTGGGTGGGAGAGAAAACATGTGTGTCTTCCACCGAGAGCAAGAGAAAGCAATGTATTCAATCCCCTTTCGTAAATAACCCTAAATAAAACCCAGTACTACAGATTACCTTCAGATTCCTTAGCTTTGCTTTCTACAAATCCTTCTATTGAAAAGTGGCAAGAAAAGCCATTTTGCTAAAGTAGGAGATGCTTTCAAGAAATGGAATCCAAAACTAAACCATTTGGCCTGCATGCAAAACACTTTGTGGTGGAATGAATGCTTCACATACCATCCCCACAGTGAAACATAGTGGTGGCAGTATCATGCTGTGGGACATATTTTTCTTCAACACCAAGAGAGGACACCAAGACACTCTCATGAGGACCACACAATCGAGGCACGTGAGGTCGCCCGGTACGGCGGAGCCGGGGTCCCAACCTGGAGCCAGGCCTGGGGTCGGGACTCGTCGGAGAGCGCCTGGTGGCTGGGTTGCTCCTCGCGGGACCCGGCCGGGCCAAGCCCGAACAAGAGACGCGAGGTCATCCCCCAGTGGGCCCACCACCTGCAGGGGGAACCGTGAGGGACCGGTGCAAAGAGGATTGGGCGGCAGACGAAGGTGGAGACCTTGGCGGCCCGATCCCCAGATGCTTAGGCTCGCTGGGGGGGAAGGAGCCTGAGCTTGTGCGGGAGGTCGAGAGATATCGACTAAAAATAGTTGGGCTCACCTTCACGCACAGCGTGGGCTCTGGAAACCATCTCCTCGAGGGAGGCTGGACTCTCTTCTACTCTGGAGTGTCCCAAGGGGAGAGGCGGCAGATTGGGGTGGGTTTGCTTGTTGCCCCCCAGCTCAGCCGTCACGTGTTGGTGTTTACCCCGGTGCTTGAGAGGGTTGCATACCTGTGCCTTCGGGTTGGGGACAGGTTTCTGACTGTCGTTTCGGCCTACGGGCCGAGCGGTAGTGCAGAGTACCCGGCCTTCTTGACGTCCCTGTCGGGGTGCTGGATAGTGGCCCTCCCGGGGACTCCATTATTCTGCTGGGAGACTTCAACGCCTACGTGGGAAATGACAGTGACACCTGGAGAGGCGTGATCGGGAGGGTCTGCTGGGAACGTCTGGCAGAGCCATTGGCCAGAGATGAATTCAACTCTCACCTCCGGGAGAGCTTTGACCAGATTCCGGGGGATGTTGGAGACATAGAGTCCGAGTGGACCATGTTCTTCGCATCTTTTGTCGATGCTGCCGCCCGTAGCTGTGGCCGTAAGGTCTGCGGTGCCTGTCGCAGCGGAAATCCTCGAACCCGGTTGTGGACACCGGCAGTAAGGGATGCTGTCAAGTTGAAGGAGTTCTATTGGCTGTGGTTGGCTTGTGGGACTCCTGAGGCGGCTGACGGGTACTGTGAGGCCAATGGTGCTGCGGCCCTGGCTGTGGCAGAGGCAAAAACCCGGGCCTGGTAGGAGTTCGGTGAGGCCATGGAGAAGGACTACCGGTTGGCCTCAAAGCAATTCTGGCAAACTGTCCGGCGCCTCAGGAGGGGGAAGAAGTGCTTCGCCAACACTGTTTATAGTGGGGGCAGGAGACTGCTGACCTCGACTGAGGACATTATCGGGCGGTGGAAGGAGTACTTCGAGGATCTCCTCAATCCTGCCATCACGCATTCCGTGGTGGAAACAGAGGCTGGGGACTCGGGGTTAGACTCTGTCATCACCCAGGCTGAAGTCACCGAGGTGGTTTAAAAGCTTCTCGTTGGCAGGGCTTCAGCGGTGGATGAGATCCGCCCTGAGTACGTCAAGTCTCTGGATTTTGTAGGGCTGTCATGCCTCTTCAACATTGCGTGGCGGTCAGGGAAAGTGCCTCTGGACTGGCAAACTGGGGTGGTGGTCCCCCTTCATAAGAAGGGTGACCAGAGAGTGTGTTCCAACTACAGGGGGATCACACTCCTCAGCCTCCCTGGTAAGGCCTACGCCAGGGTATTGGAGAGGAGAGTCCGACCGATAGTCGAACCTCGGCTTCAGGAGGAACAGTGTGGTTTTCGTCCCGGCCGTGGAACACTGGACCAGCTCTATACCCTCTACAGGGTGCTCGAGGGTTCATGTGTTTTGTGGATCTGGAGAAAGCATTCGACTGTGTCCCTCGTATTGCCCTGTGGGGGGTGCTCCAGGAGTATGGAATCGGGGGCCCTTTATTAGGGGCCATCCGGTCCCTGTACGAGCGGAACAGGAGTTTGGTCCGCATTGCCGGCACTAAGTCGGACCTGTTCCCAGTGCATGTTGGACTCCAGCAGGGCTGCCCTTTGTCACCGGTCCTGTTCATAACTTTTATGGACAGAATTTCTAGGCGCAGCCAAGGGCCGGAGGGGGTCTGGTTTGGGGACCAGAGGATGATTTGGTCCTGCTGGCCCCTTCTAGCCATGACCTACAGCATGCACTGGGGCGGTTCGCAGCCGAGTGTGAAGCGGCTGGGATGAAGATCAGCTCCTCCAAATCCAAGGCCATCGTTCTTGACCGGAAAAGGGTGGCTTGTCCTCTTCAGGTTGGAGGGGAGTTCCTGCCTCAAGTGGAGGAGTTTAAGTATCTCGGGGTCTTGTTCACGAGTGAGGGAAGAATGGAGCGGGAGATCGACAGACGGATCGGTGCAGCTGCCACAGTAATGGGGGCGCTGTGCCGGTCCATTGTGGTGAAGATAGAGCTGAGCCGACAAGCGAACCTCTCAATTTACTGGTCGGTCTACGTTCCTACCCTCACCTATGGCCATGAACTTTGGGTCATGACCGAAAGAACGAGATCCTGGATACAAGCGGCTGAAATGAGCTTCCTCCGTAGGGTGGCCGGGCACTCCCTTAGAGATAGGGTGAGGAGCTCGGCCATCCAGGAGGAGCTCGGAGTAGAGCCGCTGCTTCTCCACATTGAAAGGAGCCAGTTGAGGTGGCTCGGGCATCTATACTGGATGCCTCCTGGACGCCTTCCTCGGGAGGTGTTCCAGGCACGTCCCACCAGGAGGAGGCCCAGGGGACGGCCCAGGACACGCTGGAGGGACTATGTCTCTCGGCTGGCCTGGGAACGCCTTGGGCTCCCCCTGGAGGAGCTGGAGGAGGTGTCTGGGGAGAGGGACGTCTGGGTGTCTCTGCTGAGTCTGCTGCCCCCGCGACCCGGTCCCAGATAAGCGGAAGACGACGAGTACGAAGAGAGGAGCTGGTTAGAATTAATGGGAAGATGAGTGATGCGATATACAGGAGAAACGTAAAAGAAAACCTGGTGGAGACTGCAAAAGATTTCAGACTATGAGCAAAAACATACAACCAGAGCAAGGATTTTATTTAGGCATATCAGCTTAAAGGGGGTGGAAAGTGTCTTTCAGATTTTTACATTTTACAAATATTTTTGATTCATTTTACAATCATACATTACATAAAGTTGGGCTATCACATAAAATCCCAATATAATTCATTGAAATCTGTGGTTGTTATGTTGCCTGTTCAAGGAGCATGAGTACTTTTTGCAAGGCACTGTAAGCTTGTTTAGAGCATGACATTTAGCTCGTTTCTCATTTCTAACTCCTATTATACGTGAAATGGACCTCGGCCTATAATCCCTCTTGACTGTAGTAAATGGCAACGTGGTTCATCTCTCTGCAGATGTAAACGACTGTGCTGGCCAGCCGTGTGAGAACGGTGGCACCTGCAGAGACTTGGATGGAGATTTCAAATGCCACTGCCCTCCTCCATATGTGGGCAGACATTGCCAACTGCGTAAGTGTGTAGCTGACTTGCACATCACTGTCTTACAAAATGCTCCGACCTAATAGTAGACATGATTAAACGAGGGATCAGTGACATCACGGAAGAACTGCAATGGAAAGAAGAGAAGTGAAAGACTAAATCAAAGATAATTGGGTTGGGAAATTGGACAACTGCTGAGCTTCAGGATGATCAATAAAAAGAATAAAAATGGCTTGCTTTGAATGAGAGATCAATATTTTATTCAACTTTGCTGATTCAGTGCCGTGTATCTTGAAGGATTTTATGGTCCCTAAAGTACTGAGAGTGTATAGGCCATGTGGAGCAGTGATGCATAAAACGATCCATAGTGCTTGACTATACATTAGTACATTAGGTGTCCTTTCACTGCGTCACACAAAGAAAATTGGTTTTTGACAGAAATTATATTGTTATGCGCTTTGTTCTCCGATTTGGATGTTTTAAAGGGCTTTACAAATCAGTAAATGAAACATAAATTCAGATTTAATAATTTGTTAATTTTGTTTCTTGGAGAAACTGGACTCCATCAAGGTTAAATGCTAGAAGATGATTGTTCACACCATTTCTCTTCTGCAGGCTGTATTTCTCTGCTCGGCATGGAGGGAGGAGGCATCGCCGAGTCCCAGATCTCTGCCTCATCAGTCCGCTACAGCATGCTGGGCCTCCAGCGCTGGGGTCCGGAGCTTGCCCGTCTCCACAATAAGGGGCTGGTCAATGCCTGGAGTGCAGCTGCTCATGACAAGAATCCATGGATTGAGGTTACAACAGTGATTTTATTTCAGTGTAACAAGGGCAGTTTGGATCAATGCTCGTATAGCAGATGAAAGATGTAGGCTTTAGAACTCCAGTAGTGCTCTTTAGTTACGAGGGAACCAATCCAAGGTTCCTTTTTATGACTTGTTAAACATTGGGGAGACTTTGCCTTTTTTTCTATTTTGTCTTCCCTCTTATTAAACACTAATTAGCAAACTGTCCTGACCTGCTTTAATGCCAGAACTCTTTGCGGGTTTCCTTTAAAAGTTGAAATTGTTTTTATCTGTTTCTAGATCAACATGCAGAGAAAGATGCGCTTCATCGGCATTGTGACGCAGGGTGCAAGTCGCATTGGTACAGCGGAGTTCATTAAGGGCTTCAAAGTGGCTTCCAGTGTGGATGGCAAGACATACACCATGTACAGGACTGAAGGACGGAGAAAGGACCAAGTAAGGACAGGGGCACTGTTGTCTCCAAGAATGTTGTAAACTGATTAGAATAAATTATTGTTTTATCAAGAGGCACCAAGTCTAGTAAAGGTTTTAGGATGCCATTGACCCACTAGAGGCAGACAGATTTATTTGTGGCTCGCCATACTATAAAATATATCAAATACAGGTGACATTAGAGACATAATACTCCCAAAATAGATTTTTATTGGAACAGAGAGCCTTGCAAAATTATAGACTTTATAAATAGGAATGCTTCGGTCTCAAACTTTACTCCACTCTATTTAACTGGGTTTCTATGTGATAGACCAGCACAAAGTAGTGCTTGATAGTGAGGTGGAAAACATAAATGAAAATCTGAAATTTCTGGCATGCATTTGCACCCTGAACGCACTATTCCGACACGGAGATGGCAGCATCATGCTATGGGGATCATTTTCCGCAGCAGGGACATTCACTCTGTGCCAAAACTTAAAAATGAATGTCTGCAGATGTTCTCCATCCAATCTGACTGAGCTTCAGCTATTTTCTGAATAAAGAGAGATGAATACACTTGCATCACGTCATTACTCCCTTTTACTCCTTTACAGTTTTTAATCTGTCGCTGCTGATCAACCAAAGAACAGCTGTCAGAATTTTTCATTCCCTCCTTTTTTCATAGGTTTTTGTGGGGAACGTGGACAATGACAGCATTAAGACCAACTTTTTCGACCCCCCAATTATCGCTCAGTACATCCGCATCATTCCTGTTGTGTGTCGCATGGCCTGCACCCTGCGCATGGAGCTGGTGGGCTGTGAACTCAACGGTAAACTCCCACAGAAACACCCACTAAGTGTCCAGACACAGTTATCAGGTCACTTTTGACTAAAATTAGCTTTATATCCAATGGCTCCAGATGGCTAGAGATGTTTTCAAAGAGATCTTTTGATACGCTAGTGATTAGTTCTTGCTTCCTCTTCACACTCAGAATTTGAATACAGGTCCTTCTCAAAATATTAGCATATTGTGATAAAGTTAATTATTTTTCATAATGTCATGATGAAAATTTAACATTCATATATTTTAGATTCATTGCACACTAACTGAAATATTTCAGGTCTTTTATTGTCTTAATACGGATGATTTTGGCATACAGCTCATGAAAACCCAAAATTCCTATCTCACAAAATTAGCATATTTCATCCGACCAATAAAAGAAAAGTGTTTTTAATACAAAAAACGTCAACCTTCAAATAATCATGTACAGTTATGCACTCAATACTTGGTCAGGAATCCTTTGGCAGAAATGACTGCTTCAATGCGGCGTGGCATGGAGGCAATCAGCCTGTGGCACTGCTGAGGTCTTATGGAGGCCCAGGATGCTTCGATAGCGGCCTTTAGCTCATCCAGAGTGTTGGGTCTTGAGTCTCTCAACATTCTCTTCACAATATCCCACAGATTCTCTATGGGGTTCAGGTCAGGAGAGTTGGCAGGCCAATTGAGCACAGTGATACCATGGTCAGTAAACCATTAACCAGTGGTTTTGGCACTGTGAGCAGGTGCCAGGTCGTGCTGAAAAATGAAATCTTCATCTCCATAAAGCTTTTCAGCAGATGGAAGCATGAAGTGCTCCAAAATCTCCTGATAGCTAGCTGCATTGACCCTGCCCTTGATAAAACACAGTGGACCAACACCAGCAGCTGACACGGCACCCCAGACCATCACTGACTGTGGGTACTTGACACTGGACTTCTGGCATTTTGGCATTTCCTTCTCCCCAGTCTTCCTCCAGACTCTGGCACCTTGATTTCCGAATGACATGCAGAATTTGCTTTCATCTGAAAAACGTACTTTGGACCACTGAGCAACAGTCCAGTGCTGCTTCTCTGTAGCCCAGGTCAGGCGCTTCTGCTGCTGTTTCTGGTTCAAAAGTGGCTTGACCTGGAGAATGCGGCACCTGTAGCCCATTTCCTGCACACGCCTGTGCACGGTGGCTCTGGATGTTTCTACTCCAGACTCAGTCCACTGCTTCCGCAGGTCCCCCAAGGTCTGGAATCGGCCCTTCTCCACAATCTTCCTCAGGGTCCGGTCACCTCTTCTCGTTGTGCAGCGTTTTCTGCCACACTTTTTCCTTCCCACAGACTTCCCACTGAGGTGCCTTGATACAGCACTCTGGGAACAGCCTATTCGTTCAGAAATGTCTTTCTGTGTCTTACCCTCTTGCTTGAGGGTGTCAATAGTGGCCTTCTGGACAGCAGTCAGGTCGGCAGTCTTACCCATGATTGGGGTTTTGAGTGATGAACCAGGCTGGGAGTTTTAAAGGCCTCAGGAATCTTTTGCAGGTGTTTAGAGTTAACTCGTTGATTCAGATGATTAGGTTCATAGCTCGTTTAGAGACCCTTTTAATGATATGCTAATTTTGTGAGATATGAATTTTGGGTTTTCATGAGCTGTATGCCAAAATCATCCATATTAAGACAATAAAAGACCTGAAATATTTCAGTTAGTGTGCAATGAATCTAAAATATATGAATGTTACATTTTCATCATGACATTATGGAAAATAATGAACTTTATCACAATATGCTAATATTTTGAGAAGGACCTGTATATTTCAGAGGTTTTCTACTGCTCAGTAAGGTTGAAGACAGTTAATAACTCTGTTGGTCCAATCCAAGATTCATTTATCCAAACTGAATGACTGCATAGTCTACAGGCATCAAATGTTAAAATGTGTGAATATGTTCAGCCCAGATTATTATGGTTCTATTTATTTTATTTGTTTCAAGTCTTCCCTGAGCTGCAGAAAATGTCAACTTATTTTTTTCTCATGTGCCGGCATGCCTCCTTTGAACTCGCAGGGCTATTGCACTGTTAGATGTTTGTTTCAGTGTCTCCTCTTTCATCTTGCATATACATGCATATCATTTTAAAATAGTAGCTTTATTGGAGGGATTTCTGTCCTATTCTAAACACTCATTAAAATTCATATCATGCACTGTTTGAAGCGGCATCGTTTTAGTGCAGTTTCCTCTTTACCTTCTGGATTTTATTTCTATTTACAGCATGAACTCACACTTCAGTTTGTTCAATAAAAGAAGAAGATGCTGTCAGAAACATTCATTCACTAAATACGTTTCATGCTGCCTAATTAGCTGTTTGACCGACCTTGTTATAGAGCGCTCCAAGAGTTTGCTTCAGCGTTGAGTTTCCTTCTGCTTAGAGATGCATCGAGAACCTGGTAACTGGAATCAGAAGATTGTCAGCTTGACTGGCTCTGACCTTTTACTGGTGGGCCAGAAACTCAAAAATCTATGCTTTTTTTCACCACAACTTGGCACTATTAGCTTGCACCCACAAACCCCATCAATGAGAAAGTTACTGGCAGAAGATGACCTGACTTTCTATTTTTGCAATTCAGCAAAGGAAGAAATTGACCCAGAGCTGACTACTGTAGATACCAGGAAGGTTAGACTTACAGGAATGTTGCTCTGCTGCTAGTATAAGGTGAAGGCAGTTTAAAATGAAAAAGGGGCTCAGGTCCTTGGAGCATTAATCTGAAGACTTTTAAATTGGTTGATATTTTGACCTGTATTTAAGCTAATAGCATGAGATTCTCCAGAGCTTAGCTGTGGCAGCATACACAGGAATGTTGGCCCAAAGGGATCCCCAATGATGGTGATGTTGTTTTAAATATACTTTATGTGAAATTTGAATAATTTTTTTTTCTTCATACAAGTACACATTTAAACACTAGTTGGTAGCAGAGCTAATGTATGGGTCTAAAGAACTTTTTCCACAGGGACCTGTTTGAGTTCCTAATGTCCGCAGTGTTTAAAATGGGGAGGACCAAAAGTATTAACTGAGTAAAACCCTGTTTTACAGCAACTTGCCTCTGCTCCTCCATTAAGGCGCCACTCACACCAGGAAGACTAGAAAGATATATTTGAACGTTATGAATCTGAAAATGTCAGCTTTGAGGAAAGTTTAAATTGTACACAAAGCTCTGATTGGTACATCTCTAGTTCTTCTATGTTTCAATCCAATACACCTGCTGCTGTCATCCTCCTTATTGTCATTTTGATGTCTGCTGCTTCACATCACTGGCTGGCCTGAGCTGCTTCTTCTCCATCCTCTTCTGTCATCCTTTCCTTCCATTTCTTTCTGCTCCTCTTTCTCTGGGTGCTTCCTTCTTCCTGGTCTCACCCTCGCAGTATATTCAAATACTTCAGGTTGTTCGGAGCCCATGGGCATGAAGTCTCGACTGGTGTCGGACCGCCAGATCACAGCCTCAAGCACCTTCTCTACCTGGGGCATCGACGCATTCACTTGGCTGCCACACTATGCTCGACTGGACAAGCAGGGCAAGACCAATGCTTGGATTCCCGCCACCAACGCCCCGTCTGAATGGCTGCAGGTGGGAGAGGTCGCACTGGAGAAGAGTTTTGTCTGAGTCTACCATACTGTTTTTATAAAGGTGTTTCTTGTTTGTTTAGGTGGATCTGTTGGCTCCCAAGAAGATAACAGGAATCATCACCCAGGGGGCAAAAGACTTTGGCTCTATCCAGTTTGTTTCGTCTTTCAAAGTAGCCCACAGTAATGACGGAAGGACCTGGACTGTACTCAAGGATGAAAGCACAGGCAAAGACAAGGTTGGGCCAACAATACAGAATGAATGAATTTTTTTGTTTTTTAAAACCTTTGTCTAAACATCTGAAATCAGTTTTGTTTTAATTGAGTTAAGAAATATAAGCACTGGCAGTCAGACTGCTTAAATGGGAGCAGGATGTAGCCAAATTAAATCAAGTTGGTAGCACACTGTTATCTTTGATTAATCCAAGAAAATTATACCCCCCTGCAAAATATCTCATACTCCTTCAAATCCGTTCATATTCCATGAGAAACTCTAGATTATTTTATTGGGAAATAGTTGTGGAGGGTTTAGGTTTTAAACGTTGATATATTGCTGTATTGGAGATCACGTATTAGCTGCTATAGATAGTGATGTGTGCACACTGCTATGCATTGAGTCATGTCAACAAAACCACGCTGCTCTGATGTGGGATCATCATCCCTTTTTTTCTTATCTAATTTATATAAAATACGGCTCAAATTAAAGCAGAGAAAATTGCTGATGTTCTGATGGATAGAAATATGTATTAACGTGTTAACAGATCTTGAAGCAGTGTGAGAACTGTAAATTATAGCGCTGACAGGTATCCCTACTGGTCTACACATATCACCATGCTGTCGATTGACTTTTAAGAGCTTAAGCTGCATAGTTGTGATTATTGTATCAGTTTGTTGCTTTCTGGCCTTGATGCTAGAATTTCTAAACTGAGAGATTAAAAGAGGGTTCGTGTGACTCCTGTTACCAGGGGCGGCCTGGTCATCGGGAGCACCAGGGTCTTTCCTGATCCAAAGGCTCGGTTCGTGCCTGATTTTTTTAAATAAACAAATCTATACCGTTCTTTTTCTGATGCTGTCTGACGGCCAGAGAGGAAAGGAGGAGCACAGAGGGAGAGGATTAAACGAAGAAAACACTGGCAGCCGATGCAGCAAAATGCTAGAATGAATATTTGTTGCTAAGGGAGCAGTTGGGACATAAACACTAGTGGCGGAGAGTGAAAATGCTGACATTTCATGTAAATTATACGTCAATTACATTCAGGTCAACCTGTCAAAGCAGTATGTTAATCTACTCCCAGAACTTTATTGTTCTGTGTTCTTCTGTTTCTGCAGCAGTCCTGACTCAATGCATGGCGCCTGTGTGTCATGCTGAAGTCATGTAATGTCCAAGCCAGTGGTATGCTTCTATGGTTTTAAGTGGCTCTATTGGAAACCAACCAAGATATAGCCGTCCACCTAAACTGACATGGCCATAACTGTGGTGGAGCTGCAGAGATACACAGCTCAGGTGGAAAGATCTGTTTTCAGGACACTTGTCAGTCCTACTTGCCACAAATCTGGCAGGAAGAAAATTGTTGTTTAAAGAAGGCCATAAAAAGGAAAGAAGATTAATCGAACTAAGTACAGGGCAGTCCTGAAACGAAAACCTGTTAAAGACCGCAGTAGACTTCATACTGGAGTGGAGGGTAACCTTCCAACAGAACGACAAGTTTGGACCTAAATCTACTTTAAAATCTGTGGCAAGACTTAAAACGACTTGAAAAATGATGTTCACAGACGGCCTCCATTGAATGACTGGGCTTGAGCTAATTTGCAGGAAGAAATAGGCAAATATTTCAGTCTTTAGACATAATCTAAAAGACTTGCAGCGAAAGACTGTTCCACAAAGTATTGAGGGGACGGGTTACAAATTATATTAAAGTTTTGAAATCCATGTAGTTTCTTTTGCTTCCATTTGACAGTTATGCACTTTGCATTGGTCTATCACAGAAAACCCTAATAAGGTACACTGCAAGTTTGCTATTGTAATGTGATAAAATGTGAAATGTTGGAGCATTACAATACATACTGTTGTATACAACTTCTAAATGGTAATAAGGATGCATTTAGGCATTAACTTTAGAAAAGTAAAAGAATGAAGGAATAATATACACTAAAAATAATAATATTTGCATCTTCTGCTGTCCAGATCTTTCCTGGTAACAGTGACAACAATGTTCACAAGAAGAACATCTTTGATCCGGCATTCTACAGCCGATATGTCCGCATCCTGCCTTGGGAATGGCACGAGCGCATCACCCTTCGAATGGAGCTCCTGGGCTGCGATCAGTAGCACAGACCTGAACCTACGTCCTCTCACCTCCCTTTTCTCTCCCTCCCTCCCTCCCTTCTCCTTCATTACGTTCCTCCTGAGCCAAACCTGCACTGCCTTGCTCTCAGCCCTAGGGGGCGGCAAATGATAGCGTAGCGCACCACCAAAACCCTGGCTGGTCAGAGGTGGGAGTTGTTACCCCTAACCACTGTGAGCAGGATCTTGATTCAGCTAAACATACCTATTCTTTCCTCTTCTCTTCTGTTTTGAATCAAATCTGTGATCACTTCAAGAAGCAGAGCGGAGTCCGGTCGTATCCCACATGTTTGCTTAAATAAAAGGTGGTTAGTTCCTCCTTGCTGTGTCAGACGTCAGGGGTAACACAACTGCTGGTGTATCAGTTGCTGCGGCTTGAACTCTGATCCTAGATTTAGCTCTACCTGGAACAGTGTACCTCCGAGACCCGCAGCTGGTGATGTACATAACCCACCATGAAACAGCCTCCACACAACCTTTATTCCAACACTTAACCTCCCTTCAACTCAGACAGTATCTATATGATCTTTCCACCATGCAGTAAAACATACAGTTGTTTTTATTCTCAAAAGATAATCTTTTCATTGCAAGTATTTTAGCAAGAAAAATTTACAGTCATAAATATGTTTACTGTGATTCTATTGTGAAAAGAAGTTAATTGTTAATAAAAGTTTATAATGGTGAAAAAAGTGAGTAGAGATGACATACTAATCTTCACAATGTGTGCTTTGGCATTCTCTACATGTCTTTGCTGTGATTTAGACATTAAAACCAGTTTTTGTTCTTCTTCTACCTTTGTTTAGACTGTTTTATTGAGGTTTACCATCCAGAGAATAAACTCAGCATTTAGTGAACCCTCAGGAAGTGTGAAATAAAACTCACTTGCAATTCTGCTAAATGTCTGACTTTAAGCAGCTTGATTTTACAAATACTTTCAGACAGTCTTCCCTCTTTTGTTTCTCAAAATGCCATATTTGTTGGTTCAGTTTCAGAAAAGTTAGTAAAACCTAAAGTGATGACGCTCGTAGGGATGTTAAACCCCTGTTATTGTTGTTTATCGGTTGGCCGCCATCCAAAGACAAAACACAAAACCCTTTTATTGATCAAAAATAGACTGTAGACAAAGAGAGGCCTTTTCTAGCCAATATCCTTTTCTTGGTTTGAGGTCTGATCTGCTAATGTCACTTTGAAAATAATCCGTTTTTTTCTTTTTTTTTACACCACCTAAATGAGGAAAATATTGGCGTTTTGATGCATTTAATGAACAGAGAATTTCTCAGCAATTGAAACATTATTTTTGCGAGTCTCACAGGACCCTGCCAGGTCCCTTTTTTTTTTTTCCCCTGAAATGGCAAAAACTGAATTTAATACTGTTTGTTTTATTACATTGTCCATTTTTCTTCAGAGACTAACAGTACAAAGACTGTGGGTTGTGGAAAGACGCTTTGCTCCCCATGTACCCTAAATGCTACTTTTACTCACTCACTGTTTTTCAGGTTGAGTTCACTCAGTTTCACTTTTCATGGCACTTTGTTTATGTTTAAATATTTGTATTATTAAAAGCTAACTTAAAAAAACTTGTCTATTGGTAAAATATGGACAGTAAATTGGCCCTAGTTTAGAAACACTGAGGCCTTTATATTGGATGTTGATATTTGAGAGATATATAATATTTAGTGGTTTGTTTTTGGTTTTCCAGCATTGGTGGATGTTGATGTTTGCTGCCTACGATTTACTTTTATTTTGGGTCCAGCATCAGTCCTTTGGTTTAAATCTGCATTAGAAGACTGTGAAAGAAACCAAGTTAAAGCAGATTTTTACGCTTTCACCAGACCTGACACAATTTGCCAAATTATTAGTATCTGCAGCCCCCCTCACTGCATTCAAACACTATTCTTTTCATGAATTATGGATTTTGGGCTAGTGCAACATTATACAGTGTTGGTTTTCATAACAATGAATATAAATTCAAGGTGTTTAAAAATGCATGAGGGGACGCTGATGTCAGACGCTGTACAATATTCATTACAACCACCCTGTTCACGTCTGCATGCATTTTATTGACCACAGCGACATGATTTCATTTCATCTGCGTTAAGGTCACTGATGGTTTCATCCCAGTTTATTTTACTTTTCTATGAATGAGACTGTTGTGTTTGTAAAGTATGAAAAATTTATTTCTTGAATTTTGAGTGGATTTGATGTTCCTTTTTATTCTCCTGTACACAAAACGACCTTGTGTTTGACCTTTGTATACCCAGAAAAAGTTTAAATAAAGAATTTAAAAACAATTGTTGTTGTGCAAATTTTTGGAGTATTGTTAAATGTGTGTGCATTAAATATTTGGATCATATGACTAATAATGCACAATTGTCGAGGGCTGTTTTCCATTTAAAAGGTGAAAGATTAAAAGACCTGAAGCACAGAGGGTGGCTCTGCCTGCTTAGCATTTCAGTGCCCCCGGGGGCCTAATCCCTCCATGTGCACTCTGCAATCTTTAAAGGCATCTTCATCCGTGCAGAGCTTCAATTCTTCTCGTCTCATTACACTGTGTGAAGGTCGCCCTTTGGAAGTGTAACGCCGCTGTAGGGTTTGAACCGCAATCGATATGGAAATGGATTCAGATGGAGACAATGAAGATTAAATTCAGTGATTGTTGAGACAAGAACACATTAAAGCATTTTTGGGAAAATTGGCCCAGTTTCAGCAGATTGTAACATTTTGTTGAAATTAGCTGTAAAGCAGCAGTTTTTCCTCTGGCTTTTTTGGGATTCATTGTGTTGAGGACCTGATGATGGCTTTCTTCTGTTCCACTACTTTTAATCTGGTCTTCAATCTTCAGAATGCAGGAGATATGTGGTTTGATTTCTCTTTTCTGTTCTACGGGCTGTTTGTTTTTTTAGAAACTTGGTTAATCAGATTTCAAATTCAATTCAAAAATACTTTATTAATCCCAAAGGGAAATTAAATGTTATAGCTCATATTACGAAGGTTTCCTCAAAGAGCCGTTGTAGATGCTGATGGCTGTGGACAGGAAGGATCTCCTGTAGCGCTCCGTCTTACAGCAGATCTGAAGAAGCCTCTGACTTAAGACACTCTGTTGTTTTAGGACAGTCTCAGGAAGAGGATGCTCAGAGTTCTCCATAATCTTCATTTTATGAAAAACCCTTCTTTGAACAATGATCTCCAGAGGTTCCAGAGGAGTCTCCAGAACAGAGCCATTCCTCCCGATCATTCCTCCTCTCCAGGTGTCATGTCGTTTCCCACGTGGGCGTTGAAGTCCCCCAGCAGAATAATGGAGACCCCGGGAGGGGCACTATCCAGCACCCCTGACAGGGATGCCAAGAAGGCCGGGTACTCCGTACTACCTCTTGGCCCGTAAGCTGAAACGATAGAGACCTGTCCCCGACCCGAAGGCGTAGGGATACAACCCTCTCATCCACTGGGGTAAAACCCAACACGAGACGGCTGAGCTGGGGGGCAACAAGCAGATGAAGCACAGCTCGCAGCCTCTCCCCGTGGGCCACTCCAGAGTAGAAGAGAGTCCAGCCCCTCTTGAGGAGATGGGTTCCAGAGCCCACGCTGTGCATGGAGGCGAGCCCGACTATTTCTAGTCGATATCTCTCGACCTCCCGCACAAGCTCAGGCTCCTTCCCCCCCCAGCGAGGTGACATTCCACGTCCCTAGAGCCAGCCTAAGCATCCGGAGATCGGGCCACCGAGGTCTCCACCTTCATCCGCCGCCCAATCCTCTTTGCACCGGTTCCTAATGGTTCCGCCTGCAGGTGGTGGGCCCACTGGGGGATGGCCTTGCGGCTCTTGTTCAGGCTTGGCCCGGCCCGGGTCCCTCGAGGAACAACCTGCCCACCAGGCACTCTGCGACGAGTCCCAACCTCGGGCTTGGCTCCAGGGTGGGACCCCTGCCCCACCGTACTGGGCTCCACGTGCCTTGATTGTTTGGTCCTCATGAAGACGTCTTGAACCGCTCTTTGTCTGACTCGTCACCCAGAGCCTGTTTGCCATGGGAGACCCTACCAGGGGCATTGAAGCCCCAGACAACATAGCCTCTAGGATCATTTGAGCACACAAACCCCTCCACCACTTTAAGGTGGTGGTTTAAGGAGGTAGAAAATAAAGTAAGAGAAGATATTTTAGAAAGCAGTAAAATTTAATGGGACAAACTGCTTCTGTATCAGCTGTGCTGCCTTTCTGTTTTGTTTACTGGTGGCAGGGTGGCGAGGGACGGATGGAGGCATCAGGTCAAAGCAGACGGGAAACTGTAGGTAAAGCAGCTGGTTGGAACTGGAAGGATCCACTCCTGGATAACAGTTGCTATTTTAGTACCAATCTAAACATTTCATCGAGGGATGTCACCTTAAAGCCTGTGTTCAGATAAATGTTTGAAGAATGGTTTACTTGGCAGGTGATGAGAGACTTTCACATAGTGATGATCAAAACCCCTTATTTTGGCATTTAGTTGGCTCCAAAGGTACATGTGAGAGTTAGAAAGGGATAACTTGCAGTGCTTACTTGCTATTACAGTTCATTTCAACTTCTATCTTTTAATCAGGCTGAAAACTGTCTCTCCTGGCTCTGCACCTCAGGCTCCTGATGGCCTTTGATTGAAACCTTCCTTTCTAATTACTAGTGACACTGAAAGCGCACCATCACACACAGACACACACACAGACACACACACACTCAATCTTTTTGTGACTTACTACTTTTCTGTGAGAAGTCTCTGCTAATGACAGCATGCCATTGCTCATACCGACACAATAAGCTCCTTGTCTCCTCGATCAAAAACACACATGCAGAGTCATTCTCTTTCGTGTTGTCTCTCAGGGCTCCAGGTCGCAGCTTGTCTAACCTCTCAGGGCGCTGAATGAGGCTGGCTGTCGCTGAAATTACACCCCTCCGAAGCCTCAGTCACCCAGCAGTTCACATGGGCTGCTGGTATTTAGGGCCCCAGGCTAAAGTCTTTTATCTGGGGGTTTGGGAAGAAGGCTGGTCTGGTCTCTTCAAACACAGAGATAATGGCTTAAGGGACATGCAGGGAGGGGAAGGGGCTGCCACAGTGGCTGGGAGTGGGGGCTGCAGTCAATGACAAACAGAGAGGGGTCTGGAATATGCAGAGTTTTCTGTTAGCTATTGACTATGCCTTCTCGAACGTGAGATTTGATTTGAAAATAAAATAATTATGCAAATGAAATACTTGAAGTAAACATAAAGGCATGAACATTTAGTTCACACACTCCAAGCTGCTTCAGAAAGTTTACCTTGCTTAAAATGCATAAAAGGAAAACCCTTCTTTCTGCAATGTCTATGGGAAATTGGTTGAAAGAAAGCCATGAGAATTCCAGTTTGTAGTTTGCTGAGAGGCATGCAGCGAATGTATGAATGAAGGTCCTCTGGTCTGCACATGCAAAACACTCTGTGTGGTCCACAGTGCACATCGACCTGAATGCATCATATCCTACAGTGAAACACGTTAGTGGCAGTATCATACTGTGGAGATACATTTGTCAGCATGGACATGGATGCTGTTTAGAGTTAATGAGGCAACATGGGAGGAGCTAAATACTGAAAGAAAACCTGTTAAGAGATGCTTCTCTAAACATGCAGAGTTAAAGACCAGAACTAAGTCCAATGTGAAAGTCAGGTATGATTTTCCTTCCACTTCACAATTATGCAAAGGTTTGTTGCAAGTCCATCACATTTGTACATGCAATGTGACAACTTTCATGTTAGTGGTGTATAATTTGCCATGTAGGTCCAAACTACAACAGACAAAGAGGTCTACAGAGAGAATCATCGGGGCTGACCTTTCCTCCATCCAGGACTCCATCCAGGGTCAGGAAAGGGGCAGCTAACTTTCTGCAGATCCCACACATCCTGGATACAAACTGTTTAGACTTTGATGACAGCATCAATTGATATTATGCATATTTGCACAAGTTCAACAATGACATTCTCTTTTTGTTAAATCACTATATATACATATTTACCAAAAAAAGTTTCTTTCCCTTTTAATATATTTATGTTTTAAATGTCTTCACTGAAAGCAAAGTAAAACCGAAGTCCAGTTCCTTGTTTTTGTGCACAAGCTTGATGAATAGAGCTGATTCTGACTCTAGTTAAACACCATATGCTTATCTAACATCAGCATGATAACATGTTGGAGTCCTGGTAATAAAAAGGTGATAGCACTGCGTAAAGAAAGAAATGAATGAGTGAGCATAAAGAGTAAACTAGGGGAAACAAAGATTTTATTCAATAAATGAAAGGTAGAGAAGAGCAAAGTTGGAACAGGATGAAACTACAAAAAATATTCATGATTGAGATCTGGGATTTCTGCCATTAGATGATTGACGACTTAAAACTGAGGCTGTGACAATTGTGTAACAGTTCTGGATATGCTCTGGGGTCTTAAAACTGAGGTTCACCTGCCTTGTAGTTTTTTGAGAGTGTCAAGAATGTATGTTTTAGGGAGGATGAGTGTTTCTTTGTTGTTGAAGGAGACAGTTCAGAGCATATGTTCTTTTAACTGTGGACGAGATGTTTCTTTCTTCCTAGTCTGTAGTTTCTGAGCAGATAAATGGCACATGTGAATGTGTATTTGACTGCACATCTTAGCATGCTATTGTGCTGAACTGAAATAGTGTGCAGTAATATGTCACAAAGACAGCAGAATGTAGCTTCTAACTTCAAAAGTAATACAATGATAAAATACTGGTATAAATCACTGACAAGAGGGCCCTCTAAAAATGCTTGTTTGTTCTGATTAAAAAACCGATCATGATATAACACTTGAAAACTTTTCCCACCTTTTAAAATAAATTATATTCTGTATTTACCTGTAAAACAAACAGATTTATTAGGGGAAGATAACCTGGTGGCAAAGGTGTGCTCACCTCTAACCAGAACTTCCTGGAAGGAGTCTGTCTGTATCCCACAATTTGACGTAACATTTGCTAACTCCACCCAGCAAAAGTTCCCAGAATCTGTAAAATTGTGACAGATTTTTCAATAGCTAACAGACATTGACAGATTTTTCAGTTGGGTCAATTTTGGACTCCAGAAACTGTAATTTTACTCTCATGAATTCAATCTTTTGTTGATTTCAGTGTATGTATTTGATCACCTGATGCTGAAAATGAAATCCCCCTTCAGCTTCCTGGCAGACATTTAAACATTTTGGTCAAAACTGACTACATAACTTTATCTTCTTCTTTTCTTTTGGCTTTTCCCTTTCAGGAACCGCCACAGCGAGTCATCTGTCTCCATCTAACTCTACCTTGTCTCACTGTGGGTATGACTTTCTTTTGGTAATGCACTGTATTGTTTTGGTAAAATAAAAAAACATACCTGCTGAAAAGATGGCCCAAAAAAATGTCTGTTTGATTCCATTAAATCATAAACAAAATTTCTTCAGTGTTTTAAAAGATTTTAGCCAGATTTGAATGTTCTCTTTAGAAAAAGAGAAGCTTCTTTCTATTTTCAACCTTATTTCTTCGCCGAGGCATATTGAAAATAGAGGAGACTGATATCACATGTAAAACACGACTAGTACTTGCCAGAAATTCTACAACTCTTTCAGTCTTGCTCCTGGCAGCTTCCCTGACCAACTTACCTATAATTCTTTCATACATTTTAAAGAAACATCCAGATTTCACAATGTCACTGTTGTCCCATATATTCTCCAAGTAATATTGTCTGTGTTCACAGTGCCATGGTATTTATTCACTCACTCACTCACTTAAATTAGCATCAATAGACATAAACAAGACAGCACAAGTCACAGAAAACGTAATACAGGCTTAGGACTTTATTCACGCTTGCTGTGGGTTCTTGTTGCATATTTGAACATTTATGAACATTTAGATCCTTTTGATTCTTTGCAACCTGTCTGCATGAAAACTATAACATTAGCTAAAGATGCAAATTTCAAATACCATTACCCTTTGTCTAAACAGATGCATTTCATACAATATAAACCTTTAGCCAGAACTGAAGACCTGTATTAACAAAATCAGTTGTTACTATTTCTGTCTGGCTGTTTTTTTTTTCCCCTTTTGGACAGGATCAAAAAGAGAACATCAGTAAGATGTTTGCCAGGCCTTTTGTGGGGTGAGCAAAAGGCCAACAAAGGGATCAGCTGGGAGGACCAGACTGCTATAAATGTGACAAAACTTTGAACAGCAGCTTCCATCTGAATGATGGGGAAATGGGGGAGAAGATGCTGTACGTGTTCAGGTATTTGTATTGATCTGGCTGTACTCAACATTTGTATTTCTTGTATGTTTTTGAGGAAGATAAAGAGGTTTTAATGATCTTCTTAGTCTTTAAGAGGTCTTGTAGATAGGAAGGAGCAGTTCCAGGATACTGTTTAGCTAGTTCTAGGGAAATCCAAGGTTCCCAGGTTCTCCACTACAGGAGGAGAAATTTAGTCCCTCTGGCGAGCTCTTGGTCTGCCCTGGTGTCTGCTCCCTGTGGGATGTGCTAAGAAAACCTCCAAAGAGGGTAGCGTCCAGGAGGCATCCTGATCAAAGGCCTGAACCTCAACTTGTTCCTTTCGATGTGGAGGAGCAGCAGCTCTACTTTGAGGTCCTCCTGGATGATGGAGCTTCTCACATGATGGAGGAAGCTTATTTTAGCTGCTTGCATATGGGATCTTGGTGTTTTGGTCATAATCCATATCTTATGGCCATACATAAGGCCCAGTAGGTAGAGTAACTGGTAATCATACGAGATACATCTAAAAATACATGAAATACATCTAAAAATCTCCTGCTCCATCCTGCCATCATTTGTGAACAAGAGCCCAAGATATGTGAACTCTGTCTTTTCAGATAGAGATTGACCTAATTTACATTTTTCTAGTTGAAAACTCAGGAGCTGACTCTCATCCTGCCCACTTGGCACATCCGCTTGAACCCACTCCAGTGCATTTTTAAGGTCATAACAGGTTAAAACCACATCATCTTTAAAATACAAAAATGACCTTATGATTCCTAAAACAGGCCCTGTCCTCTCCACCACCATGTCTTAAGATCCTGTTCATGAACACCCCAAACAGAATCTACGACAAGGGATCACCAACCCACACAAGGTACAAGATCAAATTTCTACCAAAAATGTAGACACAGCTCTTGCTTTGGTTAGAGATGGACTGGAAAGCCTTAAAAAAAAACAGCACCCCATACTTCTGCAGCTCAACCCACAAAATCCCTCAGGGGAGAAGGTGGTGCGCCTGCTCCAAATCCACAAAGACATTCAGGAGGATTAAAGATCCTCAAAGTGCTTCTTTCACCTCCTGATAACATCGTCTGTCTTTGTCAGTAGACTCCCACTAACTTCTACACACTGTGGGATGGTGTCTCCTTTTCTGTGTTGTTGCTTTATAAGTCCTAAAATGCCCACGGAACATGAGAGAAACTCTCCTGCAGGTGTTATTTCAAAATGGGAGCTTCTGTCATATGTTCCATTAATTTTAGCGCGTTCAGATCAGTGCATAAAAAGCAAAGCAATCCTAGACCACCACACTACCACCACTATGTGTGGCCGGTCAGTATAATGTTATTTTTCTGAATTGCTGTGTTAGTTTTAAGCCAGATGTAGCTAGACACACACTTTCCAAAATGTTTGACTTTTGTCTGTTCCACCCTCAGATTTTTTTGTTCCAAAAGTCTTGAGAATCATCACCAAGATGTTTTTTTGACAAATGTAAGACAGGCCTTTGGACTTATGTTGTCAGCAATGCCTTGAAACTCTTCCATAGATGCAATTTGTTCCCAGTTTATTTCTTATCTTATTCTTATCCTAGAGTGATTTGGGTAATCTAGTCACTGCTGGGAAGGTCTGCTAATTTTCCATCTTTTCTCCATTTTGTTCACTGGAGTCCCTAAGCCTTAAAAATGGCTTTGTAAGCCTTTGTTTTTCATCAGTCAAGAAATGTATCTAAATCGAGGCGTGATGTGCTCCTTTTCGATTTCTTTTAGCCTACTTCATGTTGTTAGACAGGTTCTATATAAGGGATCTCTTAATTCTGTAGGTCAGACAATTAAGTTATCTTACTCAGGCTTTTTCTCTCTTGTAATAAAAGCTAATTGTTAATATGAAAGATTTAAGTGTGACAAAAGAAACAAAAAGAAGAAATCTGGAAGGGAGTGAATACTTTTTTCACTGGACTCGGTGTTAATTGCCTTTTGCTAGACATTGCATGTGCTTGGAAAAACAATTAGCTAATTTACAATAACCTGATTTATGAACAAGTTGAATCTTCAAGTATCCTCTGGGTTGACCTTTTGACCTTTTGAACTACAGAATCGTTTCACACTTGACTTTATCGTTGCTTATTCATTTTATTCAGACTCGTCAAGTAGCTTATTTGTGTCAGTAATGAGATTTATGTTCCAGAACCGTTGAAATAACTCGCACCGTCCGGTTATCAGTGTAGTTTGTGGTCACTGGACGTGCACGCGCGCGTGACAGATGAGGTCACTCCTCACTTCAAAGGGGATCGCCTGGGCTCGTGACGTCGGCGCGCGCTCCCGCGGAACCAGGACGGTTCTGGCGGCGGAGACTCGGCAAAAGATGAAGAGGACGTGAACTGAGCAGAAGTCGCACAGGACGGACAGCTTCTCATCTGTGAGTGACATTTTCCCCACGGAGGGACTTTTTCCACATTCTTTTCTTGATAGTTAACACGTTCTGTGTTTGAAACACGTTTTTAATGTGGTTTATTACAGCTTGAGGGATCAGTTAAAACTCAAAAAACTGTGACTATCCACGACGCACCATGATTGCGTTGAAAAAGAAAAACATCTTATTGGTATTATAACACGTTTATAGCATTTCTAGCTCTTACCTGCGGAAAGAAATATATCCACCTAATTGAGTTGCTGCGTCTTTAAAGCATCCTTTATTATCAGCAGTACCTTTTAATGTCTCTTATTTACAATTCCTAACTTTTTATTTAAAAAGCCTAAATGATCCCAGAAAAAAAGTACTTATAACTGTCACCTTTTGCTTCATAATTACAGAATTTGATAAAACGTACGTTTTTATTATAGCACATGCTTAAATGATGTTGTTAAACTGGTTTTAGTACAAGTGAGGCTTACATCTTTAGCATTGAGGCTTATTTTGTTTTACACCCATTACCGTTTTTCTTGCATTGAATGTATGGTTATGTCATAAAAAGTATATATAAATGAATCTGAGTTGAATAAAGAGGAGTGTATTTTGCCCATCTTCCCCTCAGGGTAGACGGCGTCATGCTGTATCTTTCACGCCCCCTATTGGTTGCCTGCCTGTACCTGCTGCTGCCCTTGGGCCAGAGCAGGAGCTTCGGGTACAACAACGGGTTTCACTACGAGGACATCAGCAACGGGAACGGAAACGGAGAGAGTAGGTGCTCTTTGTGGGTCTTTGATTAAATGAAATGACAAGGCTTTGCAGGTATTTGTCTATGTGCTTCTCAGAGTCAGATGAGCTTCAAGCAACATATGATTACATTATAAGAAAGCTGGCTGGAAATGACCTGGATGTGGGAGAAGGAGTACTCTGTCATTTATGAGGCTCAGTCAGCCAGTGTTATCAAAGCAGAGTTTTCCACAGAGTGATGTTGGTCTCCTTTATGTTAGGATGTTGTTTTATCCTCCTTTCCCCTTAATTAGTGTCTAAGTTCATGTTTCTGCAGCTTTTCTAGAGACATTGAACCAATTATATTATGGCTTTGTGCAGTATCAACAGTCAACAAAAACAGCTAAATATACCAGACTATTATAACCATTCTCAAAATCACTGGAAATATATATTTAGTTAATATCTCATTTTGTATATGAAACATGGTTCGAACCTTTAAAGCTTTTCACATGGGACTTTGACTTGTCAAAACGAAAGAATATGAAGGAGAGTAAAAGTATAATGTTGGGACTTTTAACACCAAATTTCATTATTGCCATGTTGTTCTTTTTTATAACAACAGATATCCAGGATAGAATAGAATCGGAGATAGTTAAAACCTGTCTCCACAGCACGAATTTAAGATCAAGATAAACTGTACTGTGCCCTAGGGGCAATTTGTTATGTAGCCAACAAAGAAGAAATCCAAAAGAAAAGTAATCAATGCAATATTTCAGTTTGTTTCATAAATGTAAGTTAAGAATGAATCAACTTTTGGTTGACAAAAGGCAAACAACAAAGTGTTTATACTACTAATACATATTTCCCAGTGTTGGTAGTTGTGGAACTAGCTCACAGTTCAATTGACACGGATTCAGATATACTAGTTTATAGTCATTCGCCTATTTTATCAGCTTCTCTAAATCACCTTTTTTAGTCTGCTTTGTCTAGAAAACACTAAATAATTCAGATCTAGCTTTTTGCAGGTTTAACTTAACAAGAAACGTCACATGATGACAGTCTTATGGTTATAGTTCTGCTTCTACTGCGTGGACTTTATTAAATAATTTAATAATGGCTTTAAATGCTTATACAATTGTGGCTTTGTAAACCTGTTCACATGCATTACTGATCAACGAAAATAAGATCTTTTTAAAAACTTTTCTCATGTAGAATTCATCAAATGTTTAATGGCATTACTCGGCATTAGCTGTGTTATAGTATAGGGAGTCCTGGTGGATTTTCTTCTTCTTTCATTTGCTCCCTTTTGGGGTCACCCTAGCAGATCATCCACCTCTCAGCATCCTCCCATGTCATACCAACCACTGCATATGCTCTGTTACTTTCCTCTTTTCTCTGGCAGCTTGACATTCCCAGTATAACCACTCTCTCATCTGCATCATATGCAACCATCCCTAAACCACACACCATAGCAGGTCTTCCTGGCATCTTGTCAACCGTCCTTTTTCACTCTCGCACCCATTCTTCTGTCACAAGTCACCCTTGACAATGCTGTTGATGCACTACACAGTGTTTCCAATATTAATAATATTTACCTTCATTCTTTGCAGCTTCAATGTTCCATCTGTCTCCCTCTCATGTACAAACATATTTTGTCTTGCTTCTACTGGCCTTCGTTCCTCTTCTCTAGACGCTACCTATCCAAGCTTTTTTTCCTCTTACCCATACTCTCACTAGAGATCCTCAACGTTATTGTCACTGTTTCATTGTTCTTGTACATGTCCTGCATTTTGGTCACACTCTTCCTTCCCAAACTTAAATGACCAAAGCTCTTTTTTCTCTAGATATGCAGACAAGCTCCTTTTGACTTTGTCTATATTTCTCCATCAATACCCACAAAACAAACATTGTATCTACATTTTCTTGATCTAACTTCAGCATCATTTTTCACTATCTTCATGGGAAGACCCATCAAATCTGTCTCTTTGCTTACTACTGTGTACTTCAGCTGGAGCTGTCATTCCCTTGGTCTTTCCCTCTTACCTTCTGTTGGTCATTTAATGACAACTAGTTAAAAGCAGCTCATTTGGTTTAAAGTCACTCAGTTTCAGACTCTGAACACACGACGTTTCTTGTCTCTTCAACCTTTTTCTAGTTTATTTCAATGGGATTCGTCTCCATGTGGAATCGCCCCAGCATTCAGTGTCAGCCACCAGGGGGAGCAGTGTCACCCTTCCCTGTCACTACCGCTACGAACCCGAACTGAACACACCACGCAGGACCCGGGTCAAATGGTCCTGGTTGCCTGCCAACACCATCACCTCAAACGAAGCCTTTCCCGTGGAAACTGAAGTTATGGTCGCCATGGGCAACCGTCATCGCAGCTACGGCAGCTTCAAAGGCCGTGTGCGCCTGCGTCGCTCAGCTCCAGGAGACATGTCTCTTGTGATTAATGAGCTGCAGCTGAACGACACCGGGCGGTACCGCTGTGAGGTGATCGACGGCCTGGAGGATGACAGCGTGACGGTGGAGTTGGAGCTGAGGGGTGAGATGCACTTGAGTTTTGGGCTTAGCAGTGCCTTGCGAAGATATGAAGACTAATAATAAAAAAACACTTTCACATCAAAACGCAAACTTTAATGTATTCTAATTAGATGAACACATTCATGCATCATTGAAACTGCTTGTATAATAGGCCTATTAACAGATTCTTACACCTGAGCTGCGGATCTCTGCAGCTCACCCAGGGTTACCACGGGCCTCATGTCTGTTTCACTTTATTAATGCTCTACTCGCTGGACTGTGAGTTTAAGTCAGCGGCATCTAAAGAGTCTCCATGATGCTGCTTGATCATGAATGTTCCCTTACAAACCTCAGAGGCCTTCACAGAACGGCTGGATTTATACCGAGATTAAATCACATACATCAAGACACTATTTATTCATTAGATGACTTCTAAAAGGCAGTTAGTTGTAAATGTAACCAAATGTAAAAAGGTTCCAGCAGTATCAATATTTTTGCAAGGCAGTGTAGATGCACCATGAAACTGACCAGATGATTTGAACCTTTATCAGATGCTGTAGAAAGTCTGGAAATATGATTGAAAATTATTTGTATCACTTTAACAAAAAACGCTGCAGACAAGTACTCTCATGGAGCTGTTTATAGGGTTTACCCTTTCAACTACTACCTGATGATAACTTGGTTTAAGAAGCGAGTTCATTTTAGTCAATTAATCGTTTTTACCAAACACATTTTTAAACCAAACCCACTCTTCACTACACCTTTGGAGATAATCTTCTTTTATAGGGTGTCAATATAATGTTTTTCAGGTGAGGAATTCAGGGACTCAGAAGGTTGCATTAATATATTCTAGTTTTGATGTTCAAATTCTAACTTAGTGTTAGTGAGACTGATTTAGGCTGTTTTGAATTGTAAGAATTTGTGTTGTAAAATACTTTTGCTTTCTAGGTTTTGTATTTCCCTATCACTCTCAGAAAGGACGCTACCATTTGAACTTCTTTTGGGCCCAACAAGCATGCCTGGATCAGGATGCCACTCTGGCTACATTTGAACAACTCCTCACAGCGTGGGAGGAGGGGCTGCACTGGTGCAATGCTGGTTGGTTGGCTGATGGCACAGTGCAGTATCCCATCACAGTCCCACGGCATGGTTGTGGAGGTGACAATTTGTCTCCTGGCCTCCGCAGCTATGGACCAAAACATCGGCTTCTTCACCGATATGACGCTTTCTGCTTCTCGGCTTCTATCAAAGGTCAGTATGAGTACCTGACAGGTCTAAAACTAAGAATGTCTTTGTTTATTGACCATTGTCCTCTGCTTTAGGGACTGTATACTACTTAAACTACCAAGGAAAGCTAAACTTCACTGAAGCAGCCTATGCTTGTGCCAGAGATGGAAGTCAGATCGCCAAAGTGGGCCAATTATATGCTGCATGGAAACTAAAGGGATTGGACCGCTGCGATGCGGGCTGGTTGGCTGATGGAAGTGTTCGTTATCCCATCACAAATGCCCGGGCTAACTGTGGTCCACCACAGCCAGGGGTACGTAGCTTTGGGTTCCCAGCTCCACACATGAAATTTGGTGTGTACTGTTATCAATAGATGCTGTCACTCACAACAAGCCTGGGTCCAAAGTGGCAGGAAGACAGCTTCTATATTTCTTTGTTTTTAAAATGGACACTGCATCTTTAAAAGACTATTTTCTAGCATTGAACCTGACTGTCAGTCAACTGTTTTTTCTAATCAACGCACGTCCATTTTGTGAAACCTCTCCAAGTTGATACAACACAGTATGATTAAAAGGATGTGGATACCACTGGAGCACTGCATCATCTGTTCAAAATTTGGGAAGTTTTCCACCACAGCTTCTGCTACATGACTACAGATAGTTGCTATAATTATTCACATTAATACCGGTCAGGGACAGCTGTTTGGTAGGATATTGGTACCTTACCATGCAAGAGTATGAACATTTGTTGAACTTTTTCACATTTTGTCACAAGACAACCATAGACTCTATTTTATTTTATTGGGACTTTATGAGATAGACCCATGTAAAGCTCTGCATAATTGTGAAGTGGGATGGAAATGTTTCAGGGTATTTTATATTTTATTAGAACAAATTGTGGCCTGCATTTGTATTTGTATGCAGCCCCCTTCAGTCAGTAATTTGTAGAACCGGATTTTGTTGTAATTCCTTTAGAGTATGTTTCCTTGCACATCTAGAGACATTTTCACCCATCATTTTTGACAAAATAGCTCAGTAAGATCGGATGAAGAGTTTCTGTAGACATCTCATCTCAAGTTTTGCTGCAGATTCTGAATTGCTTTTAGCTTTGGACTTTGACTGGGCAATTCTAACACAACAATGGGCTTTGATCTAAACAACAGATGTAGATACAACTGAACAGTTTAGATCAGGGGTGTCAAACTCTGGTCCTCAAGGGCCGGTATCCTGCAACTTTTAGATGTGTCTCTGCTTCAACACACTTGAATCAAATTATTAGCTCATAAGTTGGGCTCCCTAGAACCTGGGTGCATGTTGAGGAAGCAAATTAGCCACTTCATTCAGGTGTGTTGGACCAGGGACACATCTAAAAGTTGCAGGATACTGGCCCTTGAGGACCAGAGTTTGACACCCCTGATCTAAACTGTTCAGTTGTATCTATAACTGTAAGTTTACTATTGTTGTCCTGCTGAAAGATGAACCTCCACCTCAGTCTTAAGTCTTTTGCAGCCTCTACAGGACTTTCTTCCAGAATTGCCCTTTAAACAGGCCAGCTTCCCTGTCCCTGCTGAAGAAAAGCATCCCTGTAGCATGCTGATGCTATACCACCATGTTTCAGGTGGTGGCAGTATTGGTATGTGCAACAAGAGTTTTCCACCACATGTCACAGAGTCAAAGTGTTTCTGTTTGATCAGATCACTTTCTTCCACATGTTTGCTGTATCTTCTACATGGCTTGTTGTAAACTGCAAATGGGACACAGCTAAGAGTTATCCTGTCAAGAGATTCTCCCACCTGAGTTGTGCATCTCTTGTCCACATCTTTCAGACAATTTTGAAAAAAATGTTCTTCCACTTGAAAGTTATGTTCTACTTTGTTGGTTTATCAGAAAAATCCCTAAATATAAAATAAATATATTGACATTTGTGGTTATAACAGGACAAATTAAAAACTGGTGTGAATACTTTTACACAGCACTATATATTATGGATTTGCTCCAAACAATCATGGAAGCAGGAGAGGTCATTGTTCTGCAGGCCAGTCAGGTTCTTTGCACTAAGCTTTGAAATCATTGTGCCAGGTTCAAATATAAAATTCTTGCCTTAATGTTGGTTGTACTTTAAGTAATATAAAAAAAATGTATGTATCTGAAACACATATTCATGCTTCATCATGTAGTTTTACATTTTGTTTGTCAATAATACAAAAGGTGGTATTAACATCTTCTCTAACGGCAGTTTTTTTGGCCACAATTAGCTAATTTTCATGGAAATTGTTCAGAAAACTAGCAGACATTTTTGATTCAGACCCAGCACCATTTACAGCTCAGTTTGGTTTGGAAGATTAGTTTATTTCATTCAAGCCACAACTGGTCATCGGTCTGTCATGTAATATCTAATAAAATCATTTTTAGAAATTACACAAACTCATTCAGCAGTGTTTTCTTTGCACTATAGTCAGCTAATAAACATCCAGTGGATTTCTCATACTATATCCTCAGTTTTTTGGGTTTTCTGAAGGCGCCTTAATGATTTAGAAAGCTGATGAGTTTCCCATCATTTTTTGTGTTTCATCCATAGATTTCCACGTTGTGTTATTCTGTACTATATAAACATCACTGCTGTCTTTTAAAGAAGTCAAATTTAATGTTTATGAGTGAATTACTGTGATGTACGTCTGTTGTAAATGTGTTAATGAGTGGTGCTCTGTGCATGACAAAACAAGATGCTGTGAGCTGCCCTTTATTCTTGTAATATATGAAAATACCTTGTAAAAGAAGAATCGTTGTTCTTGTTAAATGCATGCCATTTTTGTCTTGTCTCTATGCATCTGTAATATCTGTTATGAATAAAACACTTCTGTAAATATCTACTTGCAAATACATTTGTAATTTGAAAAGTGTCATTTAAACAAAATTCTGCTAAACTCATTTATCATCCTTATGTTAATTTTGCATCCTTATTGCTTGTTCATCTGTCTTTGTGAAGAAACAAGGCAGCAAAATTGTACCAGAGATCTAGATTTGGGGCCCCTAATCTTCAGTTTTGAAAGTTTTAACCTGCAGGATTTTACAATATGCCATTAGTCGACTATGGTTACAATTTAGTGAAAATGCTCCTCTGTGTTAATAACTGCTTTTATTTCATATTTAATATGCTGATGTCGGCAGACTGAAGATATTTAACACAGAACTCATAGGCCATAGTGATAATGGCTGTTTGTCCTTCTCTTTAAATGTATAGTGTAACACATTGATCAACAAATCTTACAGATTTATGTCAGATTAGTTTTACAAAACCTACAGTGCATACTAATCTCATGTTTAGCAGAAAATAATTGACTTGGTGAATACTCTCTATCAAAAGACGCATCACCTTTTCCTCTTACTGTGGGACATTAAATCAGACTAAACCTTTCATGTTTTACGTCAGTAAGGATTATCAAAATTTGCCAAATGCCAGAATATTGCTTTCTTCCAAATCAGAAGTTTATATACCTTTCCTTGGTATTTGGTAAACCTACTTTTTAAACTGCATGATTTGGGTCAAGGATTTTTGATGTTCTTCTACAAGGTTTTGGTCCATTGGTGTAACTCCAGTTTGTGGGCCAACTTGCTCACACATGCTTTTTCCAACTCTGCCCAAAAATTCTCTATGGGGCTAAGATCAGGACTGTGATGTCTACTCCAAACATTGATTATGTTGACCTTCACCACTTCACCGCAGCTAATATGGCAGTATGCTTAGGGTCATTGTTTATGTGGAAGACCCTTCGGCACCCAAGCTTTATCTTAATGGCCGAGCTCTTAAGATGCTGCCTCAGTATTTCCTAAAACAAAGTTCATTCTTTGTGATGCCTTTTGTTTTGTGAAGTCCACCAGACCATTGTGCAGCAAAACACCCACACAACATGATGCTGTCACCTCCGTACTTCACATTTGGGATGGTGTTCCTAAGCTTTCAAGTGTTCCTCTTTTTTTCCCCAATGTATTGATTGTCATTACGGCCACTGCAATTTTAGTGTCATAAGACCATTAAAAGGTCTTTGTCTCTGAGTTCTATTGCCAACTTCACTCTGGCATTTTTGTTGCTTTTGGAGTAATGACGTCTTCTCTGATTGGCCTTTCAACCTGTGTCGGTACAGGACTTGATTCAGTGTTGAGCCATCGATTTCAGACTTTTGCTATTGATCTAGAGTTGATGTGGCCATTTTCACACCGTCTCATGAACACAGAACCTGTCTTCTTTCTGAAAATATCATGCCTGGACATCCCAACACGTTTCATACTTGCATTGAATTGTTTAAGCAGATGAACATGGCACCTTCTGGCATCTGGAGATTAGAGTAAACCAGACTTGAGAAGGTCCTTTTCTTCCTTTTTGGCTGATTAATGCTATTATTTTTCCAGGATATCATACAAAGAAGCAGTTTGGTTCAAATTCAGTGCCTTGCGAAAGTATTCGGCCCTCTTGAACTTTTCAACCTCCTGCCACATTTCAGGCTTCAAACATAAAGATATAAAATTCTAATTTTTTGTGAAGAATCAACAACAAGTGGGACACAATCGTGAAGTGGAATGAAATTTATTGGATGTGTCAAACTTTTTTAACAAATAAAAAACTGAAAAGTGGGGCGTGCAATATTATTCGGCACCATTACTTTCAGTGCAGCAAACTCACTCCAGAAGTTCAGTGAGGATCTCTGAATGATCCAATGTTGTCCCAAATGACTGATGATGATAAATAGAATCCACCTGTGTGTAATCAAGTCTCCGTATAAATGCACCTGCTCTGTGATAGTCTCAGGGTTCTGTTCAAAGCACAGAGAGCATCATGAAGACCAAGGAACACACCAGGCAGGTCCGATATACTGTTGTGGAGAAGTTTAAAGCCAGATTTGGATACAAAAAGATTTCCCAAGCTTTAAACATCCCAAGGAGCACTGTGCAAGCAATCATATTGAAATGGAAGGAGTATCAGACCACTGCAAATCTACCAAGACCCGGCCGTCCCTCTAAACTTTCATCTGGAACAAGGAGAAGACTGATCAGAGATACAGCCAAGAGGCTCATGATCACTCTGGATGAACTGCAGAGATCTACAGCTGAGGTGGGAGAGTCTGTCCATAGGACAACAATCAGTCGTACACTGCACAAATCTGGCCTTTATGGAAGAGTGGCAAGAAGAAAGTCATTTCTCAAAGATATCCATAAAAAGTCTTGTTTAAAGTTTGCCACAAGCCACCTGGGAGACACACCAAACATGTGGAAGAAGGTGCTCTGGTCAGATGAAACCAAAATCAAACTGTTTGGCCACAATGCAAAACGATATGTTTGGTGTAAAAACAACACAGCTCATCACCCTGAACACACCATCCCCACTGTCAAACATGGTGGTGGCAGCATCATGGTTTGGGCCTGCTTTTCATCAGCAGGGACAGAGAAGATGGTCAAAATTGATGGGAAGATGGATGGGTCCAAATACAGGACCATTCTGGAAGAAAACCTGTTGGAGTCTGCAAGAGACCTGAGACTGGGATGGAGATTTATCTTCCAACAAGACAATGATCCAAAACATAAAGCCAAATCTACAATGAAATGGTTCATAAATAAACGTATCCAGGTGTTGGAATGGCCAAGTCAAAGTCCAGACCTGAATCCAATCAAGAATCTGTGGAAAGAGCTGAAGACTGATGTTCACGAACGCTCTCCATCCAACCTCACTGAGCTCCAGCTGTTTTACAAGAAGAATGGGCAAGAATTTCAGTCTCTTGATGTGAAAACTGATAGAGACAAACCCCAAGAGACTTGCAGCTGTAATTGGAGCAAAGGGTGGAGCTACAAAGTATTAATGCAAGGGGGCTGAATAATATTACACGCCCCACTTTTAGTTTTTTATTTGTTAAAAAGGTTTGACACATCCAATAAATTTCATTTCACTTCACGATTGTGTCTCACTTGTTGTTGATTCTTCACACAAAATTAGAATTTTATATCTTTATGTTTGAAGCCTGAAATGTGGCAAGAGGTTGAAAAGTTCAAGGGGGCTGAATACTTTTGCAAGGCACTGTAGGTCCACATGTGTGCTTCCTTTAAACTTCAACGCTGTGAATCATCAGAAGTTTACAAAACCTCAAATCATCATTTGGGTTCTCTCAAATTGTTTAGTCAAACACCTATCTTATATGTACACTTCTGAATTTGGAGAGAGTAGTAAAAAAATCTAATTATTCTGGAGTTTAGCAAATAGAAGTCACTTTGGTAACCCTAGCTGACCTAAAACAGGACGAGCTTAATCTGATTTATTGTGAGACGGTGAGAATAAAAGCTTATGGGTCTTTTTATATGATTTATGTAATTTTCTGGTTTTGTAGCTGTGGTCCTGATGGTGGATTAGTATAAATATCTGGTATCCAGGGCAACATGCAGTGTACAGGAGAGGGGAAGAGGAGTGTGCAGACTGAGTGGAGTGGGTGGAGGTGAATGTCAGGGGTGATCTATGACTAAAGGATAGCAGCAAAAGTGAAAGAAAGTTTACAAGATGGAAGCAACAACTGTACTGGTATATGGTTTGGAGACAGTGGTGGCAACAAAAAGTCAAGAGGCAGAGCTGGAAGTAGCTGAGCTGAAGATGTCATTGTCACTGGAAGTGTCCTGAATGGAGTATGATTACCTTTCAAACTGTTTGTCTGGTCTAAAAGATTCTATTACTGTTTAGGATAATGCTTCACTATGCAATGCAACTGTAAACAAATATCATTTTGCACAATAAAAATCAAAAAAGATAAATTAACAGAATCACAATTGCCGTAGATATAACCATAAAACAATAGTTTTTTGTAACACGAATAACATGTTCAGGTTGTATTTTTACACCTCTGAGTTTGAATTTCATTTTTGTTATAGTCCAAATAGCATTACTTGTTGGGGCCTCAAATGTGTATTTTGCTTCTGAAGCAGGAATGCCATGTGTGCATATTTAGGTGATGTATGCCACTCTGGTCAGGATGCACTGAAGTGGAAGGAAAATATTACATATTTTTCCATTAATTGTTTTATTTATTCTTAATCTGAAAAGTATAGTGTGCATCTACATTCAGGCTGCTTTATTCTGATACCCCTAAATAAAACCCAATGCAACCAACGGCATTTAGAAATCATCTAATTAGTAAAGAGAGTCGATCCTCTTTACTAATTAGATGATTTCTAAATGCCGTTGGTTGCATTGGGTTTTATTTAGGGGTATCAGAATAAAGCAGCCTGAATGTAGATGCACACTATACTTTTCAGATGTGTGTTATTTATGTCAGTATTAATCCTTCTCTTCTGTTTCTGGCCTCAGATGTTTGTTAGAGAATAAACAGCATCATGAAGACCCAGGGACACAGCAGGCATGTCAGGGAGAGGGCTGTGGGACATTTTAAAACAGAGTGAAGTCATAAGACAATATCCCAGCCTTTGAAGTATTGAAGAGCATTGTTCAATCAATCAAGGAAAACTGGAAGGGGCATAGCATAACTGCAACCTGGTAAGATATGGTCGTTCATCCAAACTGACAGGCTGGAGAGCATCAACCCTTCAAAGCATAATACCTGAAATTATTGTTAGAAATTTGGGATTTTTAAAAATGTAACTGTTTAATTTCATTGCACAACAAATCTTTTTTTAAAGAGCTTCTCAGCGTTTTTCTCATAATTGATGCATAGGGCTTTTGAGGTTTGATGTAGTATCATAATCAGAAAGATATTGTCAGGATCTGTGCTTTGTCTGTTTGTTTGGTGCTGTTACTGTGCTTAGCCCCTAGATGGCGTGGAACCTGGAGGAGAGGTGACAGGTGTTCATCATTCCCTTGATTACCTGCTGAGGAGTATATTAGGAGGAGGCTGCCAGCAACTCACTGCCACGAATTTAATTGAGTACAAAAGAAAGCAGGCAAAGGTAAGAAAGATCATTAAACATACAAAAAGAGAATATTGGAGAAACTTTTGTAATACCGTAGGGAGAGAAACAAAAATTGATCAAATTTGGAAAACGATTAAAAGAATGAAGGGTATTAGAAAAGAATATGGATATCCTATATTAAAAATAGATAATATAACTATAATGGAAGATAAAGAAAAAGCAGAAATATTAGCTAAAACATTTAGTAAAATTCATAGTTCAAATAATATTAGTGAAGAGGGAAAGAAAGGTAGGGAAATCACAAAGATGAAATATAAAGAATTAATGCAAAATAATGTAGATACAAATAAATTAATAAATGAACCATTTACACAAGGAGAATTGAACTTTGTAACCAGGAAAACAAAAAATACATCACCTGGAAAAGATCAAATTTACTATACGATGATAGAACATCTCAATGACAAAGCAAAAGACAAAATATTAGAATTATACAATAAAGTCTGGGAGGAGGGAGAGCTGCCACAGAGCTGGAAGGAAGCAATAATTATTCCAATAGCTAAACCAGGAAAAGATAACACAAAACCAGAAAATTATAGACCAATCGCATTAACATCAAATATTTGTAAAATAATGGAAAAAATGATTAATAATAGATTAACATATTATTTAAATATTAATGGATATATATCTAGAAATCAAAATGGGTTTAGAAAAGGGAGAAGCACAAATGACTCTGCATTATGTTTAGAATATGAAATTAGGAGAGCACAAATAAACAAAGAAAATGTAGTAGCTGTATTTTTTGATATAGAAAAAGCATATGACATGATGTGGGTTGAAGGATTATTAATTAAATTAAATAAAATGGGTATTACTGGAAAAATGTTTAACTGGATTAAAGATTTTTTATCAAATAGAACAATACAAGTAAGAATTGGTCAAGAATTGTCAGATAAATATATAATAGATAATGGTACTCCTCAAGGAAGTATTATAAGTCCGTTATTGTTTTCTATAATGATAAATGATGTATTTAAAAATATTGGTAAGGACGTCGGTTGCTCACTATTTGCAGATGATGGAGCTATATGGAAAAGGGGTCGTAATATCAAATTTATTGAAAAGAAAATACAGGATGAGATTATTAGTATAGAACAATGGGCAAATCAATGGGGATTTAAATTCTCAGTGGAAAAAACAAAACTAATGGTGTTTACACAGAAAAGGAAAAGAGAAAATATAAAACTAAAATTATACAATCAAGTTTTAGAACAAGTAAAAAATATAAAATTTTTAGGTATATGGTTTGATGAAAAAATTATATGGAAAGTACATATAGAAAAAATCATAGATAAATGCAAAAGAATATTAAACATTATGAGATGTATGGCTGGTATTGATTGGGGAGCAGATCGAACATCATTAAAAAGAATTTATACAGGATTAATTAGATCAAATATTGATTATGGAAGTATAATTTATGGATCAGCAGCAAACACTCATCTTATAAAATTAGACAATATACAACATCAAGCTTTAAGAATTTGTACAGGAGCAATCAGAACCTGTCCAACAGCACCACTTCAGGTAGAGATGGGAGAGATGCCATTAGATTTAAGAAGGAAACAGTTAGCATTAAATTACTGGATAAATTTACAAGGCAATAATCCGGATCATCCCACACGTGATATTTTAAAACCATGCTGGGAAAAAGAAAAAAAACAAGTTAAGAGTTTTGGTTGGATTATCAATAATATAGCAGAAAAATTTCAAATATATGAAAAAGAAATAAGTTTAATGTTGCCTTTGCCAGTAGTGCCACCGTGGCTGTTACCAGAAGCAGTGGTGGATATGGCATTGATGAAAAAGAAAAAGGATCCAAAATGTAGATTAGATTCAAGTATAATACAAGAATATGTAAACAATTACTATCATTATGTCCAGATTTACACAGATGCATCAAAAACAGATGAAAAAATAGGAGTAGCATTTGTAATACCAGAATTTAAAATAAAAGTAGGAAAAAGAATTACAGATGGATTATCAGTATATTCAGGAGAATTATTAGCCATATTGTTAGCAGTGCAGTGGGTGGAGGATATAAAACCATTAAAAACAATCATTTGTTCAGACTCAAGTTCAGCATTATTAAGTTTAAAACATAATCATTCAGAGGGTAGACCAGACATTTTGTTGGAAATAAAACTTACTTTATTTAGAATACAAAGAATGGGATTAATATTAGTGTTTTTATGGGTACCAGCACATGTAGGAGTTGGAGGGAATGAGAAGGCGGACAGGATGGCAAAGAAGGCAACACAAAACAACATTAGCTTTATAATAAATATTAGTAGGTCAGAGGCAAGAAATATAATTAAACAGAGAATCAGGAAAGAGTGGCAAAAAAGGTGGGATGAAGAAAAGAAAGGAAGATGGTTTTACAGAATCAACAAGATAGTAGGAGAAGTAAGAACAGGAAGAAGGAGTAGAAAAGAGGAAAGATTAATTACAAGATTAAGACTAGGACATACAGGACTTAATTCTACATTGTTCAAGATAAATAAACATAATACAGGAAAATGTGATTATTGTGGAGAGGAGGAAACAATAGAACATGTAATATTGAAGTGTCAGAAATATGAACAAGAAAGAACAATTTTAAGGAGAGAATTTGTAGGTATTAAAGAAAATTTTATATTGAGAGATACTTTGCAAAGAAGTTTAGGTAGCAAACATATTCAAATTATAATTAGATTTTTCAAAAGCACTAAATTAATAAATAGAATTTGATTGTTGTAATAGTAAATAAGATTTAAAACCATGAAGAACCACACTCCATACCAGTCGGTGGCGGTAATGCACATCTTCAAGTTATTTGCCAACTGCCAAAAAACAACACAGAAGAAGAAGAACTCACTGCCACAGTGTTGTCCCTTAGTGGTGCATCTCAAGCCACATTACCTTGTCTTGTTCTTGCCTTGGACTTTTAGTAATTTGAATTTTGTTACCTTGCAGGATTACCTGGACCTTGCCTTGTTGTGTGGAACTCTGCCTGGATTAACAACTTCTGGAAAGAAGCTATCCAGCTCCATGAGCAAAGACTCTAACCACTTGTTACTTCATTGGACCTCACCGGTTGGTGGCCTCCTGAATTCTTTGCTTCTTGGATTACCACTCAAGAATCCTGTCCACCCTCCTTCTTCCACTGCGCCAACATCTGAAAACCCTGGACCGTCTTATTATCCACCATCATCTACCTCACGGGTAAACAACTATTTGGTCTCTCTGCTCCTCCACCCTCTGGCGGATCGTTCCATCATCCCAGTAAGGCTGAATTATTATTCTTTAATTTTTGACCCTGAGTTTTCCCTGCTTACCATCCTGTTTATTTTACCGTTTGTTTCCCGGTTCCGTTTTCCTTGCCCACGTCACTACACTGTAAATAAACTCTTCACCGAAAAACTTTGTCTCCTGAATTGCTTTCTGCATGTGGGTCAAATTGGTTCAAACCAATATGACAATTTATTTATTTGTTTTTTTGTTTGCATTTAAAAAACAATAAACACACATGGCACCCTTCAACAGCCTTTATCACTTTTAACATTTTTAAAACTAATACAACATTTTCTAATACAATTTGCATTTAGAAAAAGTATGAAATGGATTCAGCTGCATATTCACTAATTAGGCCTGTAATGGCCTGCCCATTGGTGAAGGGCGTACCCCGCCTCTGGCCCGATGACCGCTGGAGATGGGCATCAGCCCCAAAAGCAGCTGTACACAATAAACGGGTGGATGGAAGGATGGATTTAGTTATGGCAGAGTCTGACTTTGTTAAAGAAGTAGTGGTGTGAGATTATATACATATCAAAAATTATACATTTGACATTCATCAGAGGAACAGTCAAACGGCTTATGGAATTTCTGGAGGAGCTGCACAGCTCAGGTGGAAGAATCTGTTACCCGGACAACTATTAAGAGGATGTTGTATGGAAAACCTAAATGCAGACAGGAGACTAAAGTAAAGCTGAGTTTTATAACCAAAACTTACTGAAGTCCAAATTCAAAAACGCTATATCCAAATGATGGGCAGCAAAACGGACAGGAACTGGACCATGAATTGATTTCCAATGGAAAGAACTTGCAAAGATTTAATGAACCAAAGGGGAATATATACTTGGAGGCGATTGTTGGAATTAGAGACAGGTAGGGGTCTCATTAACAAAGTGAGAGAGAAACCACAGAGACAGAGGGAAACTAATGAGGGAGAATGGCTGAACTCAGAGAAAACAAACAAAACACAATTCATGAGACTAAAATTCAAAGATAAATGACAAAGAAACTCATAAATGGGGGCGACAGAAAACAGGAAGTTAAGGGGACACAGACTTTCCAAAATAAAACAGTAGAAATGCCCTTTGATAAAGAAGCTCAGTAGCAAAAGACTACAGCACAAAAACCTGAATACATCAGTCAGAACTACAGAACACAAAGTCCAACATATTATGACACTATCAATCATGCACTCCAAAAATGGCTGTAAGAAAAGAGTTCAGCAGCTGCAGTCTCCTTTGCATTTTGTCACAAGCCATGTAGAAGACACAACAAACATGTATTAGAAGGTACTCCAGTCAGGTGAGACCAAACCTGAACATGTTGGCTTATATACAAGATTCTAACTCTGCACATTACTCTGAACACACCATCCCCATGATGAAACCTGGTAGTGGCAGCATCATGCTGTGGGGATGCTTTCAGGGACATTGAAGATGGTCAGAATTGATGGAAAGATGATAGAAATGTGAATGGAGGTTTTCCTTCCAGCTTGTGATTGTGCACTATTTTCTGTTGGTCTATCACATGATAGCCCAATAAAATACACTCAGGTGTATGTATAGAGAGGCTTCAGCCTTCGACATGGCTGTCCCCTGGTTCCAGTCCGAGCCACGGTGACCTGTGCTGCAGGTCTTCCCCCTCTCGGCCCCCCATTTCCTGTCTGCCTACTTTCAAAAGAAAATGAAAAAATAAAGGCTGCTAGTGCGGCGAAATAAATCTAGAACAAAAAAATACACTGTGATTTGTGGTTGTAATGTTACAATCTGAGGGTTAATAAGGTATTAATATTTTTCCATGACACTTTGCAAACACACAACATACCTGTATGCCGTAATTGCATTTCACATTACTGCATCTACCTCTGTGAAAGATGAATAGACAACGTAAACCGGTGTAAACATGCTACCACAGATGACCTCATACTCTCAGCACAGCTCTCCCAAAGAGGCGGCACCACAAACACACAGAGCAGGTTCTGTTCAGGGTTGCTGCAGCGATCAAGGTAGTCACTGTAGATGCTGATGAATGAGGTATTTATTAGGTGTTTTTTCATGGTTAAATCACACAGGAAGGCAAAAACAAACTAAGAGTCAGGGTTGTACTTCAGTTTACCTGAAATATTGCGACTTCAAGGAAAATCATTTTCAGGAAATGACAAAAAGAAAGAAAGATCTGTGCATCCAAGCTTCTTGTAAATGACTGAGTAAAAATATATTTGCAACAATAAGGCTACTGAGACAAATATTTTATTTGGTGAACTGTGCTTTATGGTCACATCAGGTTTCAGAATCTGGATGAGGTACTTATCTATGTTTAGTTTGTTTGTTAAGGTGTCATTTTATTTAGCAGCCAGTAAAAGGCAAAACACTGATAGAGATCTACACTTGTTGCTTGACCTCTAATTTTCATCTTCTACCCAGTCACCCCAGTTACATCAAAGGAGACATTTGTCTTTTATTCATTTTAAGCTGTGTCCCTGAGAGACTGGGGGGTTTATGAGCTCCAATGTAGGAGCCATGGATCAAATTATCTGAGAGCTGAAGCAAATGCTGACCTTAAAACCCTCATCAAGCTGCCCAAACCCCACTTTTATGAGGTCTATTGGTTCAACTTTCTTCAGCTTCACAAGTGAACAAGAAGCATTTTTGAAATGAACTATGAAGATATTCTAAAATACAGCAGGAACATTCTCCAGCGACACATCTGAGGCTTTAATGAAAACACAAGGTTCTACCTGTCCTTCTCTATACAGTTGGCTCTAAGTACTCAACCACTTGGCAAACGCATCACTGATAAATACTGTAAGTCAAAAAGGTTAAAACTGCCTGCACTGCGCAGGTTATGGACAGATCCTGCTGTTCAGAAAATTACAGAGAGAGTATTTACATTGAGAAACTCATCCCACAGCAAACGCTGACGTTCTCATGTCAGTGGAATCAGAAACAAAGGCATCGGTTTGCGCTTGAGAAGTGATAAATAAGGACCAAGTGCGCCAAGGCAGATGCTCATCTTTTAAATTATTATAAGACTCCATTAAATTGTAGTTCAGGGACATACAGTGCCTTGCAAAAGTCCCCACACCTATTCATATTCTTCACATTTTGTCACACTACAATCACAAATTTCATTGGGGCTTTATGTGATAAACTTACATTACACAGTGCATCATTTGTAATGGAAGGAAAATCGAACGTTTCTGACATCTTTTAGGAATGAAGATCTGAAAAGTGCGACATGCATTTGTAATCAGTGAGCCGATACTCTATAGAACCAACTTTTGCAGATATTACAGCTGCAGACATCTTTGTGTATGTCTCTACAGGCTTTGCGAATCTAGAGACTAAAATGTTTCTTTGCAAAGTAGTTCAACCTCAGGCAGATTAGATGAAGAGCACCTGGGGACATCAGATTTCTCGCCATAAGTTTTGCAACAGATTGTCAATCAGATTTAGGTCTGGCCTTGGCTGAGCCATTCTAACACATGGATAGCTGGTGAAAAGATGAACCTCTGCCTCAGTGTCAAGTCTTTTGCAGCCTTTTACAGCTTCCATCCTGTTTTAGGCTTTATTTAGCTCCATCCATCTTCCAATTAACTCTGACCAGCTTCCCTTTCCCTGCAGGAGAAACAATGTCCAATACATAATGCTGCCACCAGCATGTCTCACGATGGCAATGTTAAGGTGGACGCCCACATGTTGGTAGGTTTGCATCCCTGCCAAACTCTTTCCATTCTTGGATAATGGGTTAAACAGTGAGATGTTCAAAGATTGCAGCGTCTGCTGTGTTCCTCCATCTTCATGATGCTGCTTGCTCACTGATGTTCTCTAACAAACATCTGGGGCATTCGAAGAACAGCTGTATTCATACTGACACAGTTTTTATTAATTAGGTGAGTTGTGATGGCAGTTGGTTGCTTTAGAGTTTTATTAAATGTATCTGAATTAGGGATACATGCGTGCCACACATTGCTATGAACACACCATCCCGAAATGAAACATGATGGTGGCAGCATTATGCAGTGGGGGTTGCTTAAGTGACAGTGAGGCTGGTCAGAGAATATTTTCAGACTTTTATTTGGAAGCAAATGTGAAAACGTGTCATGTTTCTTTCTTTTTTACAATTATACACTGCTTAGTGTTAGTCTATCTCAAAAAGTTAATTGTTTAAGGATTAGAAATGCTTTTGCAAGGCACTGTTTTCCTGTCACTTCTCACTTGATATGTAAAAATACAGCTACAGAAAAGCTTTTACTTTTTTTATAACAGTTTTAAGGTGCACTGGATTCAAATGATTAGCACAGACATGACAGAAGTTTCAAAAGTGCATACGTGCTGATTATTTCAATCCAGGGAGTCGTGTTTTCATAATGTGTTGGTTCGACGCTGTAGATGTCAAATTTACAGCTGTGACAAGACTAAAGGCTTCATATGACTTTTTTTCCTTCATGTCATTTTCTGTCATGTCTTCCTTCAGAACTCAGATGAAACAACCAAGCAGGATCATTCATCTGCGACACAACCAAAAAACTTGATATCCACTGAGTTGCCCTAAAAAGTAGGAATCTAACACCTAAAATAATTCTAAGAAACACAAATCTAGATGGTAAAATATAATAAAAGTCTGTTTGAACTGAAAACACTTCCTAAGCTCTTTGCATGTTACTCTTCAGCCTCTTGAAATAAGTTTCTACTTTAGCTCCAGGATGCTGAATCATAAATTAAATTGGTTTTAGAGAAATTTGCCTTCAGAGGTTGCAGGGTGACATTCAAAGATCAGGAACATCACTTGCTGTTTCTTTCATCACTGTCTAAATGTGCTTTAGTGTGCGTATATACAGGGTAGGGCATGCTATCTTTTTGGTCTGGTATTTGTATTAGTGTCCATGCTTCTTTAGAAGAAAGCTCTTTTGTGGCTCTGTTGTATGTCCCTTCCAGTCCTCCTCAGAGCAGTTCCCTCGGTTCCTGTTGGCTGCTGACACCTTTACTTCTTTTCCTCAGGGACCTTTTGTGTAGCCTGTTGCTGTTGGCTCCAGCTGGAGGGAGAAAAGGTTCGCATACTGATGACATCATGCATAAAAGAACTCCAGAAGAAGCACCCAGAGACTCACAAATGACTCTGCAGCGACTGGAGGCAGTGGAGATTGAAGCTCACAAGCTGCATGCTCAGAAGTGCAGCACAGATGGTGCATTTTCTAAAGCAACATTTAATTTTTGATCCTGCACATTTATAATTCATATTCAATATGTTTAATCATCTATCTATGTTGGGGTTCCTTATCTACAAAGAATGTACGACTCCTGAGAGTTAAGCCAAGCTAGAATGTTTCTGTTCACACACTGCAGTGGTATCCCATTTTCCTTATATGTACATTTTAATTATATCTAATTATACATATATCCCATTTTAATTACATGTACACATGGGGTCAAATGTTCAAGACACTTATTTCAGGACTTTCCTTTAAAACTCACCTTCTATGCACTGGACTTGTGGCTCCTCCCACTCTCCGTTTGCCATACAGTGTATGACAGACAGGTGGCGCTGCATAAAGCCTGGGTCACACTGGTAGCGGATCATGGAATCGACAGAATGGCGCTCTCTGCTGCCGCCTATTGGACTGCCGTTTTTCACCTTGGGCGGTGCTCCGCACATGACTGTCATAAATTATAAACAAATCTTATATGTTATCATACAGTAAGGCTGTACATACAGTATACAGTATGCATACGCACATACACACATACTGTATGTGCGTATATACGCCCTTCACAGTTATGGGCACCCCGAGTAAAGATTTGTGGACCCCTAGTAAAGTTTTTGATGGCTAGTCTTTTCGTTCAAAAAAACAAACCAATGGCATGTAGACAGCATCTAATGGATGTTAGATGCCAGTCTTTGCTGCAGTTCAGAAACAGTTAGCAATGGGCATTTCTAAAGTATTTTCAATCATTTGTCTGACTGTAGATATGGAGATGTTTAGGTAAGTGGATATTTTCCTGTTGGCTTGGAGGACAAACACACATAAGTCTTACTTGAATAATTAAATTAAAGAGCAGTTAAAGGCTTCTCTGTGTCAGGTCATATGTGAACAAGATAGAAAACAGGCAGTAATGGATTTCTAATTAAAAATTCATAGAAATTCTGATTAGTTTCAAAAGGTAAAGCACAAATTCCTTAAATGTTTCAGCTACTTTTAACTTTAAATTAGATTTTTTTTTTTTTTTTTGTGGTGTGGGTAATTGTACCAACAGTGATTTATTTGGTAAAAATCTTTTAAAGTGGGATTTTGTTTTGTGTTCAAATTAAATGGTGTTTTTTATTTACAGTCTGAGATTATGCTACTGCAGTAAAAGAAGAATTTATTTTACAGCCTAATTTACATCTTTACCAAAAGGTGCTCATAACTGAAGGGTGTTTTCAATATAACAGCAAATCTTTCTAGGAAAAAAATAATGAATGATGGCATTTCATTTGAAAAGCTGTGCAAAAAAAAAAAAAAAATAGTAAACAAATTGGAAGGAAAATCTTATTCAAGAGGTATATGGTAACGCTAGATCAGATGGATAGAGTAAACTAAACATTTAGAAATTACCAAAAGAATCATCAAATGTTTAAAAACTTACTTGTGCAACACAGTTTTTCATACATGTATTTAAAAAAAACAACTGTCGATCTAATGAGGCATCGCTTGTTTTGTGGATGGGTGATTTTGTGACCAGTGGGCTTACCAGGTGTTGTCTTGCAGGTGAAAGGAAGGTGGTAGTTGCAGGGCACATCATTCCACTCGCCACCTTCATGCCAGATCATCACCACACAATCCTCACCAGAACCGAAGTAGTTGTCCGGCTGGTTGGGTCTCCAGTTCTCGAAAGACTGATCAAAGCATCAGATGAAGAACCGCAGTTTTATCAACCTTTACAAAAATAGCTAACAGTTTTAATATGACCCAACTGACCAGTTCAATCAGACTCACCAGTGGATTCCCATCTGTCCAGTGGAACTTATTCTGCACATCTTTGTCATTAAGTCCAATCCACTGATAGTGCTCACCGTTGGCTGTAAGTTGGTCAAATTTTAACAAATAAAAAAATCATATCTGTACAAAGTGGCTCATAAAAGTATTATTTTTTCATGGTGTTACAGCCACGTCTAGAGAATTTTAAGGGTTATGATTTTTGCAAGGTGCTGTAAATTACGCTGCTGCCTTGTTAGTTTTAATTTATGTGTACAATCTCCTGGAATCAGATCCCCCTCCGTCACCTCACCTTCAGAAATATCTTATATGAAGGCTAAACTGAGGGCTTACTTTCAAAGAGGTACTCACAGTTGACAAACCGCTGCTCTTCCGGCGAGCCAATGCTGACCAGGTGGGCGCTAAGCTCCTGACAGCGCTTCTCTGCCTCAGACCAAGTGAGTCTCTCGTCATGGTGGAGGTAACAACTGCCGGCAAACTCAATCCAGCCTTTAGGACAGCTCCCCATAGCTAAACACATTTGGGAAAAGAGTTGTTTATATGTAAACTTTATGACTGATTATATGGTGATTGTTTATGTCAGCTGGATACCTTCATCCACTTCAGGAAGCTCCACAACAGCCGGGGTTACTAATGACACTGATGGAGCTGTGGTTGGCCTGGTGAAGACTGCATCTGGGGTGACTGAATAAACTGTCATTCCGGTGTCACTCTCCTCAACGGTAGCTCCGGGAGTTGATTGGTCAAGAGTGGGAACATACTCTGTATAAGCCTTCGTAGCAGCCGCTCCGCTTCCTGATATTTGTGTTGAAGTGCCGCTGAATTCATGGTGGATCCCTGACCCACTACCTTGCCCACTCATCTCCACCACACCCCGCCCCTCTTCAGTAATGTCAGTGATTACTTCAATCATTTCATGCTTAGTTATGTGGATGATATCGTCATACTTTGGAAAAGGGTCTCCAGAGGAAGAGCCGCTGCCTGAATCACCAGATGGAAAGCCACTGGGAACACCACTGGAAAAACCACTAGGAAAACCGCTGGGAAAGCCACTGGGAAAGCCACTTTGGTACCCATAGCCAGACAGCTGATATCCAGACACTTCTTGCTCCCCAGATTGCTGGGGTGTCAGGTCAATGCCACTGTGGTTGACAAACAGAATGCCAGAAAACCCACCAGAGCTGGAAGCAGACATATCTCCTGATCCAGAAACACTTGATTCCCCACTGGTTTCGATTCTTCCCCGACCAAGCTCCTGCCTTGTGTCATTTTTTGAAGTTTTTGACAAATACACCAGTTTTTCATCCACCAAGGTGACCCACTTGTCATCACCACTACCACTGATGTCCCCACTTCCACTGCTGAAACCTGATCCTGATATAAGGATGCCGGATCCAGATTCAGCTCCAGATGCGCTACCTAAATCTCGAGAGGTAATGAAAGCACTGCCTTCCTTTCCTTCCTGTGGGCTTCCAGAAGCAGACTGCTCGCCGGAAAGCACACCACTGTGTCCGCTGAAGGTAACTTCCTGTCCTGACCCGGATGTGTCACCACTAGTGGTGGAGGTCGAAGATTCCCCGGAGGACTCCCCACTGGCTGAATGTTCAGCTGAACCAGAACCCGAAGTGTCAACTGGGACTGGAGGAAAAATGGTATTCACTGTAAATAAGGGTAGAAACACAAAGGTGATGTCATTAAGGGCTTTGCCTTTTAGAAGATTTCAGTTCTAGCTTTAATGAAGTCACCAAAGTTTTCAAAGTCTTTGGATTAGTTACAAGCTTTGAAGAGCAGAGTTCAGTTTATTCGACAGTATATTTTTGATGGATACCGGTGTCATAGTATATAAAGGTTTTAAAAACTTTCTAAACTGGCAAACCTTCTGTTCTTACAGTTTAAAGTTAACCAAGTTTCTCCTGCTATTTAAAGCATTGTACAATGACAGGCTGCCACCACCACAACTGTTCACTGGTGGTTAGCTGGTTGAAAAAAGGTGAAAACTATTTTTTTTTCAACCCTCCAAAAAAGACAAATCTTACCTGTTGTGAAAAACACGGACAGTTATGGTATGGAAACTAAAAAAGCACAACTCCTCTATCTTATTAAAGATTATCTTTTTTCCTAGCTGACTGTTAGCAATGTCCGTTAAGCAGCCAAACTGCAGGCTAGTTATTTAGCTAACTTTTGATGCCCCAAGTGCCACTAAGAGGAGAACAACAAACACTGATTATATTCTGCGCCATAAGCAAATTTGTATTTAGCCATTGCTTATTCTATATATAATAGTTTAACAAAATACTAAAAAATAAATGTTAAAGATAGCAATATTATAACTGTAATAATCAATATGTTATTTCATTTGAACACTTGAACATTTTTACCATGGTATTTTTACATTAATTATCATAACTTCAGAAAGTCACACCAACACCTTTCTATTCAATTTTAAGCAGGAGAAAAACCTTGCACATAGTATGACACAACCAAAGCTGTGATCTTCTTGCATTTATCCTCCTTTAACATAGGTATTAATATCCTGTCACTAATACTTCAGGTTGATTTAGAAAATGTTGATTATAAAATAACAAAAGGCATTTAGTGCCATGTCTCTTGTAGCTTCGGATTAAAAAGCCAATAAAAAAAGTTGTCTGAGAATCCCGTTATAATAAAATGTTGTCAGTGTCTACGTTTGACAATCAAAACACTTTGAATATTTCAAGCTTTTACCAGAATCTGACTTTTTATGGCCTTGCCATTTGTAGCAATCTTACCTGTAGGAGGACCATGTGCAGGTGTAATAATTGTTTCATTGATAAACTCAGCGTCGGTTGTGTTCATGACAGTTTCATTGTAGCTAACAGGAGTTGGATCTTAAAAAAGACAACAATACAAAAAAAAAAACCGATATAAAAATTCCAACACAAACATCGATGTTAAAAAACATCATTGTAGTTCAGTGATAATCAGCAGAATGGAGAAATGGCATGGATCAAAAAGCCTGTCTTTTCTTTTGTTTTTTCTTACCAGTGGGTGTAATGTGAAGCGGTCCGACGGTTATCTTCTGGACAACATCTTTATTCTCTGTCACGGACTCAGGGGTGAAATTGTTGAAAAGAACAGGAAAGTGAGCTGAGCAAGACAAAAATGAGTAAACAGACTTTATTCTTAAGAAGGATGATGGTTTTGAGTCACTCTACTGTAAAATTACATCTCTTTTAATCTATAACAGAATAATGACATTGTTATTACACATCTTAAAGTCCTCTTTAGTTTTATATCTGCTCTAAAGACCTACTTCTTGTGCTTAGGTTTCCTCCTCGTATTATTGTTCTTCTTGTTAGTCGAGTATTCTTACCCATGCTTCACCCTCTACCTTGATCTATTTTATTTCTGATGCATTTTATTCTATTTGTTCATCAGAAAGTGCTTCAGAAATAAAGTTGCTTTGGCTTGGGTAGACTAATAATGTAAAATACCATTTCTACTGTTTATTCAGTACAAGCCATTGCTTCAAGCCACTAGAGACATTTCTCACACTAGTCTCATAGGTATGTGATGACGAGGAAAATATGAAGATTTTCTTTAAGATTTATAGATGTTAGAAATTGGGAGCTTGGGAGAGATTGCAACATGACACAAGGAGGTGTTACTGTTTTATGATTTTGCAGCCTACTTCATGTTGTTAGACAGGTTCTACTTGTAGTTTCTTGATTCCGAAGGTCTGGGAGCAATCAGCCCTGGATGAGGCCAGTGAAAATGAACTCTGCTGTCCAAAAGATTTGGTTAATCACAGCTAATTAATGTTTTAACGAGGAAGGGGAATTATATTTTCACTTTAGGCCAGGTTGTTTTTAATGGCTTGTTTTACATGAAATCATCATTTTAAAACAGAGTTTTATCTCTGTCTGATATTAAAATTGGCTGAATATCTGAAAGGTTTAAGACAAAAAGTAAAAACAGAAAAAAATCTGTTAGGTGTAAATGCCTTTTTTTATAGTTATATAGACCTCAAATGAAGCTTCTCTTAGAGGTTAACCCTTTTAGTGGTTTCATTTTCGGTGAACTCAGCCGTTTTGCATGTCTTACGTTTACAGGTGTGGATGTGTTGGTGTATAGCACGATTGTGAATATTCTGTCATGCCAACACTTTGGGATATTAATTGGTTGGTAATGTTGCATTAAAATACAAACTGCATATAAGCAGAAATAATTACAAAGAAAACTTTGCTATTTTACAATTTTTTAGCCTTTATTATTCAGCTGTAGTTCTTGTTATAGGCCAATCAATTACACATCCTGTCATAAAATTGGTTAAAAGTAAATTAAAATATTAAATTACTTATTCAAATACTGAAAAAATATGTACAGTTAAGCCCAAATGTATTGATACTCCTGGCAGATTTAGATTATTATGTTTTTTCTTTCAACAAAGAAGTTTGTTTCTGACAGTGTCAGGATCTGTGCTTTGTGTGTCTGTTGGTGCTCAGCACCTAGATGGCGTGGAATCTGGAGGAGAGGTGACAGGTGTTCGCTATTCCCCTGATTATTCTGCAGAGGACTATTTAAGGAGGAGGCTGCCAGCAACTCACTGCCAGAGTGTTGCCCTTAGTGGTACTAACTCAGCTACGTTACCTTTGCCTTTGACCTTGCCTTGTACACCAAGTAACTTTGTCTTTGTATCCTGCAGGTTTCCTGAACCTGATTTTGCCTTGCATTGAATCCTGCCTGGATAAACCATCTTCTGGAAGGAAGCAATCCAGTTCCATGAACAAAGACTCAAGTCTCTCATGACTTCGTTAGATCACGCCAGCTGGCAGCCTCCTGATTCCTGCGTACCTCGGACCTCCATCTGCGAACCCTGTCCACCCTCCTCCCTCCATCGCACCTCATGGATTACAAACTCTCCTGGCTTACCATATCCACCAACTTCAGTCTCACCGGCAAACAACCACTTGGTTTCTCCACTCCCCCTCTGGCGGATCCCTCCACCATTCTTTGTAAGACAGATTTATTATTTTCATGAGTTCAGCCCCAGAGTTATCCCTACTTACCTTCTTGTTTATTTCTACAGTTTGCATCCTGGTTCCAGTTCCCTGCATTATTCACCCAGTTGTAAATAGACACTTTACCGAATAATACCGTCTCCTGAATTGTTTTCTGCATGTGGGTCAAATCCTTTAAACTCAATATGACAAGTAGGAATGAGACAAACAGGAAATTATAATAAAACAATTTTAAAGAATAATTTCTCTGCTTTTATTTAAATTGTGTTAAAATAATTTGTCAAAAATTATTTAAACCCTATTAAAATGATAAATACTTATTGGCATTGTAGCAATCAAACCTTTTTTGAAATTGCATGTATCCACATGCAATTTTCTCTGCTTCCTACTTTAGATTTGCTCCAGGTCTTTGAGCTTGGAAGGCCTCTCTGCTATCATCCTGATCTTTAGCTCCCTCCACAGATTCTCTATTGGATTTAAATCCGGTCTCTGGCTGGGCCACTCCAGAACATTAATATCACTTCCAGTTAGCAGAAATGTGTAAAATTAAAAGAATATTTTAAACAAAAATCTGCAAGGGGTGTGAATAATTTGAGGCTTAACTGTAACATTTTAAATAATAACATAATGTTAATTATGAAGCAGTTATGTTGTTGTAATTTATATCCTGGCTGGGTCAACATTGGTTTTTATCTGAAGCTTGATCTGATTTCTTTGTTGGTAAAAAATGATTTCCCTTTTTTCCATAATGTTATGTTTCTTTAAACTTGCATAATTTAAACACTGCAATAAAAGCAAAGTTGCTGTTACTGTATGCTCATGAAGTTTATCTTCAATGAATATAAACACCTAAGACATGACTGAGATGGTTAAAAGAGAAGAAAAAATAAATATTCAGATCTCTGCCTATTTCTATTTTGCTAACATATTTCTATGAAATAAATCAAACATCTACCTTTTAGGCTTTTTCTTAGCTAAAACCACCCCCAGCCCAATCCAACCTCTAAAACAGTAGGCATCGTAGCGCGAGTGCTCATCAGGAAATCCCGTCTGGTTGGGGAAGGCGTAGATGGTGTGCACTCCGACCTGCCCGCCTCCACAATAAGATTTGGGGGTTGTAATGGGGTAGCGGACACTGCGATCCATAAGCCAGCCTGGGCGGCATTTGTCGAGTCCCTGTTTCCAGGCGGCGTAGAGCTGCCCAGGGGTGGCCAGGGTAGTGTTGAGTTTCTGGCAGTGCTGCACAGCCTCATCATAGGAGAAGCTGTCATAGTCAGTGGTGAAGAAGACCTCACCTGGCAGACAGAAGGATGCATGTGGACATTCAAAGGGATTTAGGAGTAGCTGGGTAGACCAATGGATGGACAATAATTTTCTCCCAATGTAAATACTAGTGTTCTGGTTCTCCAATGTTAGTACTGCTTCAGTAAATTTGAACTTTTCCAAGTACCAACCACCATTCTGAGAGACATTTATAAATAGTAGTACAAAAGGATTTAGACTTTTTCTGTTTGCTGAGTTAGTTCATAAAAATGTGATCTTCTATTGGCCCTGACTAATTAAAGGGGGATGTTTAGCTGTGGATTCCACTTTTCCTCAGAAGGTTTAAAAAATACCAATAGGGCCATGGTGCTAGTGCATTGATTTGAGCAGGTTCACCTTTTAAACGGTCCACATAACAAAAGACATCGTAGCGTTCATTGACTGGTCTCAGGCCATATGATCTCACTCCTGGAAGGTTTAGCAGGTTACCAGCACAGTTATTTCTGGGCGACACAATCGGATACCTGTGCAAGAAAGCATGTTAGGTAAGAACGTTTTTTCAGATTTTAATTATTGGGCTGTTTGTTTTTAAAACAAAGATTAACATCATTGCTGATGCTGACACAGATTAGGTTAAAGTTAATCATCTACAATATCCGAGTTATATGAAAGTAAATATGTGGGTGAAGACTTTGTCAAGCTGATGTACTGGTCCAGCTCACCGCACAGTTTGGTCGCGCAGCCAGCCAGCATCGCATTGGTGCAGGCCTCTCTCAAAGGCTGCGTGCAGCTGCTGTGGGCTGGCAATGACTGCTCCGATATTCCGGCAAGCCTGCTGAGCCTCCAAAAAGGTCAGAGTATAACGACCAGTGATTGGTCTGTAGTGGAACACCACACCTAGGAAGAAGAAAGAAATGGTCCTGTTTTATTTGTACGAACATTCAATTCAGTCAGTCATTTTCTACCACGGGAAAGCTATCTCCAGCAGTCTATGGGTGGAAGGTGGGGTACACCCTGGACAGGTCACCAATCCATCGCAGGGCAACACAGACAGGACAAACAACCAAGCACACACAAATTCACACCTAAGGGCAATTTAGAGAGACTAACAGTCATGTTTTTGGACTGTGGGAGGAAGCTGGAGTACCTGGAGAGATCCCATGCATGCATGGGAAGAACATGAAAACTTCATGCAGAAAGACCCCTGGCCAGGAGACAACCCAAGACCTTCTTGCTGCAAGGCAACAGTGCTACCAACAGCCCAACATTCAATTCAATTTAAGTCAATTTATTAATAAAGCACATTTAAAGACAAAAGCTGACCAAAGTGCTATACAAGGTCAAAAATCAAATAATGACTTTGCAGACAGAAAATACTTAAATATAGACAAATGTAAAAGCCAGTAAAATAATAAGGGATTTAAATGAGTTGTATCTAATGCAGGAGGTCCTAATGTGCAAGGGAAGTCTATTCCACAGTTTCAGAGCAGCCATGTTTCAACCTGGATCTGGGAACAACTAGAAGATATCGTTCATCAGACCTCAGTGATCTAGCTGTAGTGTGCATAGTTAAAAGATAATTTAAAGATCAATTTAAAGACTTAAAAACAAACAATAACATTTTAATATATATTATAAAATGCACAGGCAGCCAGCGCATAGAAGCCACTGGCGAGTAATGTGGTCCTACTTGCTTATGCCAGTTAAAAGTCCGGCTGCAGTTTGTACAAATTCCCAGTACTTATTTAGAGCAGGTGAGCATTGAAATCAAGTACCCTATCCTCAAAATCATAAATTATTCTATTGGTTATTTTCCCTACATATATTGTAGAACATTGAAAAATCAGAACTTGTTCATCCACAGAGGATGTCCGTGTTCTCTCTTGGGCCTCATCTCTCTCTTTGTGATACTACATCCTTCATCATAGTCAACCCCATACATTTTTTCTATAAAACGTCCCTACATCAACTTGTGCCCTGGTTTTGCACCCTTCTGTTTTCTTTCTTCAAGTAAACATCTTAAAAAACAAAAATGCTCTAAAAGTTTTATTATTCATTAACCATATAAAAGGTTTACCTGTGGGACCCATGGCCACATCTTCACCTGACTCATCCACTGCAGGTGGAAACAGCAATGGGGAGAGAGTTACTATTCCTCCAGACTTGATCTCTTTACTCCCAGGCGAAGCCGTTAGGGTTGGGTAGTGCTCAGAGGTAGATCTAAATTGGATGTCTGGGAAGGGTGTGGTCCTCCCAGGTACAGCATCTTCATCATCATTCTCTGAGGAGTCAGGATGGTATGATATTTACACCTTTACTGCTGATCTTTAGTATACAACAAGACATAGATCTATACCTTTCATTATTAAAGAAAACAAAGATTTCAGAAATTATATTTTTTACATTTAGGCCTCTTAACTCTCCTGAAAATCTGAAGCCGTTCTCAAACAACCACCAACCTTGGAAGCAGACTGCATCATGGCGAGAGTCTGGGTAGGGGTATCCAGTTTGGTTGGGGAACAAGTAGACCGTTCTTACTCCTACAAGCCCCCCTCCACATTGAGGCCTTGGGATGTTGATTGGGTAGCGTACACTCCTGTCTGCCAGCCAACCAGTGTTACACACATCCATGCCATCCTTCCAGGCAAGGTATAGCTCTCCAGTGGTGGCCAGCCTCGCACCCAGTTTGACACACTGGTCTTTTGCTTCATAGAAGCTAAACTTGTCAACAGACATGGAGTAGTAGACTCTGCCTGGGAGGAGAGAGAACATTGAAGAACAAAATGAAAATATGCAGTCATGTTTACACCAAAAAGGTTAAAGGTTACACTGTCCTTGTTCACTGAGAGTACCTGACATCTTCTCAGCGAAGCAGTACACGTCATATGTTTCGTTTACGTCTCTAATACCATAGGTTCTCACTCCAGGAAAGTTTTCCTTATCTCCAAAGCAAGGTTCCCGAGGCTCATGAATGGGGTACCTTGAGAGAAGAGCAGAAATTTTGGTCACCTTGGTGGTCTGATATAAGATTCTAAAGTTTTCTTTACCTGATCTTTAATACATTGAATCCAGACAGATATGACTGGGCATTCTAAAAGCAGAGCATTGTATAAGTCCCTAAAACTCTTGTAATAGTTGGATGGATATTTTACTGTACCTCACAGTTTGATCTGAAAGCCATCCAGCATCACACTGGTGGTATCCGTCATCGTAAGCAGCTTGGAGTTGTGCAGGAGTAGCAATGCTGGCACTGTTCTGGATACAGGCTGCTTTGGCTTTTTCAAATGTTAGGGTGTAGCGGGTGGAGATGGCCCGATAGTGAAATACAACACCTGTAAAAAAACCACAAAGTGAAACTACGTGATAATTTCTGGTAAAATCTGCCATGACGTATGCTTTCTCCAACTGCTTTTTTCTCTGTTCCTTTTCAGCTGACAATTAAACAGAAGTACTGTTTCTAGAAGCAATGCACAGAGGTATAGAGAGATTATAGTGTGTTGATTAATGAAACGTTATGCTTACCCTGAACCTGGATGTCTACAGAGTCATAGCTGTCCTCAATGTAATGGATCACTTCGCACCGATAGGTGCCGGAGTCTTTCGACCTCAGCTCTGTTATTACCATGGTAGCATCAGTGGGAACCATTGGGTAGTTGACCAATGTCACCCTGTCCAGATACTCTGCCTCTACATAAACCTTCCCCTCTGATGCTACCAGGATTGAGGAAACGTTGTCTTTGGTGACATAGGTCCATTTGATTCGGTGGGATAGCGGGGCAATGGTGGGTGCTCCGGGGTCATTCACAATGTTTTCTTGGAAGTAGCACGGTACCTCTACCTTGCCTCCCAGCAGAGGACGGAGAGGCGACTCAACAGGGATGCTGACCTTCAGTGAGCCATCTCTATCTATGGGAAAAATAAATTGATGATGCATTTTGTACAGTGATTAGAGTGTCATCAGATGTACTGTGAAGATAAAACGTTTGTGTGCCATAGTTTCAGTGGCAGAGGCATTTTTTTAAATTTTGGCAAATCAATGAAGGCTATTCAAGAATAGTACAAATTTGGTCCACCAGCCATGGCAGGTGATGCACATAGAAACTTTGAAAAATGTTTTAGTGGGCAATGTTCACTGACAAATTAAAATCTTTGAAAACATCTAAATTTAGCCACAACACAAAGTATTCATCATTCATCAAACAGAATTTTTGCTTTCATTTTATTTAAATACCTCCAGCAACGTTTTCTCAACCACAGATTTGGGCACATTGGGCACATCCAATTATTATACTTTGCTAAACACAGGTCTTTTTGAAGAACGAGTCACCCATGTCGCTTTCAAATTTTCTAGTCCAAGAAAATAGGACAAACAATCGAACCAAAACATTTTGGAAACATAAAAAGCGTCAGACCGTTTTTATGTTTAAAATCATCAAGAATTTACTAATCCCTTTTCTGCAAAAATTTGACTACTCTGTTCATTTAATCAAAATATTGTTTGTTTAGTGTGCATGTAGAAAAAGACATTTTACAACACATTCTTTTGCACGTGTAATACAAAAATATGGAATAGTTTCAACTTGATAACTTTGGTCTGTGTTGTGAAAAATGTGAGCACCAGCTGGACTAGGCCATTGCACTATTTGTAATCGCAAATCTTGTCTTATGAAAAATGCTTACTAATTGTATCTTAAAGTACATTTTTAAATTTAGTGTTGTATATTGGTGAATGGCTGGTCTAAAATAGCTTTAAAGCAAGACATAAACATTTTATCCATTCTGCATGCTTCTCTTTAACGGTCTAGCAGAATTATAAGCATGAACCATAGGCAGAATAGTGCTATGTTTCTTTTATCATTTTACAAAGTGGCTTCTTACCGTTAGGGTCTTTCAAAGTTGTTGTGGCCAAGATAATAGGCAAAGACATACACAGCAGAAGCAGGGTTGTCATTTTCACCTGGCAAAACCAAAAATACACAATAATGAATGTCTGTGTTTTTCAAAAAGGACGAAAAAAAAAAAAAAAATCAAGGTTTGCAGATATCTAAGCTGTCTGTTATTTTCCATCACAAGCCCCTCAATTATCATGGTAAAAAAATAATTTCATCATTTACTTGTTTATAAAGCCCATTACAAACCCAAATACAACCAAAGTGATGTACAGGTAAATAAAAAACAAACAAACAGGAAGCCAAAAAAATACAAGGTTGACAATATAAGCAATAAAATCAGCAATGAGAGGCACAGAAGAAACAAGGCGTAGCCTAATGGTTATGCTCTCAGCAGGAAAAAGCCAGTTTAAAAAGATGAGTTTTTAAAATAGATTTAAAAGCATCTAAAGTTCCAGCAGACCTCATAGAAAGGGAGGGAAACTGTTCCAGAGCCTAGAACCTGTTTCTAAAAAAGCTCTGTCTCCTGTTGGACCATGTTTTTCTGAATACTGGACCATTTGCACGTTGCTGGACGCCGCCAGGCCTTCCGGTGTTTTCGGCCATTTTGTATCCCAGGACAGTCCGGTACTACAAATCCCAGCGGCCACCGCGGCTGATAGGATGGGGGCGTCGCAGCTCTGAGGCCACAGTCAACTATATAACAGAGTATGAGACGGCCCACCATTGCTTTTCAGCTTGGGACCTACAGACGGTTACCGGCATCTGAAGCAGCATTCTGGAGAAGAGATCCCACGTGGACTTTCATTCATTCTGCCCATTGGCCAACGAGAAAACTAAGCGAATTAAGCTTACAGGAATAAGAAGGCTTGTAAGTTTTCAACTTTACCGATCGAAGACGTGGATTTAACATGTAACCAAAAAACCACGGAGTTTCAAGGAGACGGATTGCCACCCTTGTTTTTGTTCCAGTCGGCTGCTGATGGTCAGATCATATTTTCCCCTTTCGCCAAGGAGGCCAGAGGACGGAGATTGACCGCTCTTCTTGGAGTTAACTGCGGACGCAAAGTAACTTCCCCCCCCTCTCTCCATCTGCTCAGAGAAAACTTCAACAAGTCAAATCCACCCTTTCATTTTTTTATTTCTTTATTAGGAATAGCGTGGGCAGGGTAGAGTAGGTTTTAGTGCGATTTAGAATCGCCACTTATAGTCTAATGTGTTCTGAATTGTATGTGCATGCCATTGTTTTTGAAACATGATTGCTGTTGAACTCTGAAGCCGCCGCGCTTCTCAATTTGTGTTTTTACTGTGTGACACCTGGTGCAGCTGCGCTGTTAAAATTGGACTGCTATAATAACTTCATGGTGAAAATCAACCATTTTCTTTGTCTTTGACACTTCATGTTTTATTAGTTGCCATCAAATGGTTTACAACCCTTTGTGTGCTCGGATATCCCCAGCGGTGGGCGATGGTTTATGGCTCACAGTAAGTAAACTACACTTTCTGGCTGACCGCTTCCCAAAACTCCGCTTAGCGTCACATTATCACTTGTTTGCCATAACTGCTGGTTTGATTCCATACACACCCACTGCTGTCTGTTTTATTTGTTTAGTTCGATATTTTACCCCTTTTGTGTAGAACTTTGCATGTTTGATTAGGTGAAGATTATTGAATCGGAAAACGAATTGTATCAGGGCTGTGATTTAATAAATATTCACGTAGATAAAGAGAAGGCGTTTGTGTTTATTTTGTGCAACAGTGATTTGTCAGTCAAAATAAGGTCAAAGTTCCCCACGTTTCCGCAGAAACGGTTGATTAAACTGTGACACCTAGTAATAGTTATCAATTATTACTGACAATCTACTAATTGTAATTATCAAGGGCTTTGAGCCACATTTACAATCCCAGAGGACATCTCTGGTCTCGATTCATAAATAAGGATTTTTGGTTAAGAAATTAATTTAGTCAAATTATGATTTTCAATTATAATTATTGATAAATATTAATTAATCAATAATCATAATCCCAACACTCCTCTGGTCACCAGCTGAGTCCAGGAAACAACTAAGAGCTTCTGGTCTTGAGATCTTAGGGTTCTACTGGGGATGTAAACGCTCACTGAGATAAAGAGGCAATGAATGTAAGAACTTAGAAACTTTAAACCAATTCAAACTTTCTATGTTTTCTCTTGAAATATGAAAATTTGTCCAAATGAACAGTGATATTTGAAGGGTGTTTGTTTTAATAATTTCCTTCTGTCTCTGCATGCCACTGTTTTTCCACATCATGTGTACTCATATGTTATATTGCTTTTGATCCAGGACATACTATACGGTCTAGTTGGATTTTGCATCAGGCTAATTAGGGAAAATGGAAATAAGGCTTCAAGAGTCCGTTAAAACGTGGAAATGTCTGGTATGGGATGAATGTCCCCTTTGTGTTTCTGGACATAGGAAAATACATACACTATATAAAAACACATAACCTCAGACTGAAATTAAATCAGACTAAAAGTTTCCTGTTTTAGGTCAGTTAGGATTGCCACAATTAATTGTATTTGCTAAAAGCCAAAAATATAAGAGTGGGGCATTTAAAAAAATGTTCAGTCAAAAGGTTACATACACTTCATTGGTATTTGGCAGAATTGTCTTTGAAACGGTATGACCGGGGTCAAATGTTTTGGATAACCTTCAACTATAGTTTACTGGAAATTTGGCCCATTGCTCCTGACAGCACCGGCCTAACCAAGTCAGGTTTGTGACCCGTCTTGCTCACAAACACCATCTACCTTTGCCTGCAAATTTTCTACCAGAGATCAGGGCTTTGTTGTCCTTGAGCCACTTTGTAACTAATTTGACAGTATGCTTAGACCCATTTGTACCCAAGCTTTATCCTCCTAGCTAATATGTTGCTTTAGTGTTTCCACATAGTGTTCTTTTCTAACGATGCCGTCTATTTCGTGAAGTGCACCAGTCCCTCCTGCAGCGAAACACCCACAGAACATAATCCTGCCACCCTGTACTTCAACGTTCACATGGTCTTCTCATGGTCATGGTTTGTAAGCGTCCCACTTTCTCCTCCAAATCTAATGTAATGGTCATCACAGCGAAACACTTTAGTTTTTGTTTCATCAGACCATAGGACATGTCTCCAAAAGTTAGGGCTTAGTCCCTGAGTGCGTTTGACAGCTGTAATCTGTTTTTTTTTTACGTTGCTTCTGGAGTGATGACTTCTTCATCTCTGAGTGGCCTTTCAGCCCATTTTGGTAAATGACTTGTTTTCACTGTGGATAATAATGCTTCCTACCAACTTCAGCCAGTATTGTTGTGAGGTCTTATGCTTGTTCTGAGGTTGATTTACACATTTCACACCAAAACACATTAATCTCTGGCACACAGAGCTTGTCTCATTCCTAAAGACTATGATGGCTGGATATGCAGATGCATGTATACTTGTTTTATGGAGACTATGAGTAGATGAGAATGATTGCATGCCTGTCCAAAAACTTTTGTGTCTCTTATTTTTCAAGCAAATGCAGTCATTCGTCAAAACACTGGAACAAATTAGCAAAACTTACTAGAGTTTTCCTTATTTTGTCTTCCTCAGCTAACTAGAAAACCTGAACATGCTAAACTAGCATATTATAAAGATGTTATTTACATATTAGCCTATTGCTGTAAATATGCTAATAACATCATTTGAAGGGACTGTATTTAGTAGGAAGTTGTGGTTTTAAAACTAGTCAGTTTAAAATGTACATAAGAAAAGATTCATGTTCAATGTATTATTTTCCTTTTCAGTTTTTATTGGAGGTGTTACAAAAATCTGACAACATTGCTGGCAGCTAACCCCTCAGTAAACCTCTATGTCACAGCCTTACATCTGCCAATGCCTGGTTACCACACAGCTTATTTTCTCTCAACTTTCCAGAGCTCTGAAGTGCAACACACTCTAACATATTAAAACCGTTGAAGCGCCCAACTGAACCCTCATTGTGCTGCATGCACAAGGCCCAAGACAGGCCGCAGAAGGCTCCCAGTTCATAAACAGCCACAGAGAGACATGTAAAATCAATAAACCTGAGGCTAAAATTCAAAATGTGTTTGCCTAAGATTGGCAAAATGAGCCAACAGGGAGTCATAGTGACCTGTGAATGCTCATAATACATTAATGCAAATATATAAGTGCATGACATTTAGCATGAACAAGTGTGGATGTATATGTGGGGGCACTAAGCATTTCCAAAGTTCAAAGGATAGAGCACATCTAGTGGAAAAGGACTAATATTTGCCCTGCTGTCTAAGTTTGTGCCTGAGAGGGAATGTTGGCTGAGTTTGGCAGAAAACTCAAAATACAGCTTTGCACTTACCCTTTGAGCTTTTCAACACAAACTTATTTTATTAGGCTTTTATGCCATAGACACACAAAAGTATTTTATAATATCGAAGCGAAAGTGGAAGTTGAAGTAGGATGAAGAACATTGCGGGCAACCCTGAGCATCGTTTTCATCAGACTGTCATACAACAACAGAGTGTCTTCAGATACAATGTAATACTGGCTGCTACAGGAGATCCTTCCTTCCTCTTTGAAGAAACCTGCATAATATGAGTTACAACAACATTTAATTTCCCTTTGGGATAATAAAGTACCAGCTTCTTTGTCTTTGCTGAAGCAAAGAATCCCTACACATGATGCTGCCACCACCATGTGTCACTATAGGGATGGTGTGTTCAGGGTTATATATATACCAACATATATATACATATATATATGTTAGCTTTCTGACACTGTTGGTAGGTTTTCATTTGTAACCCGACCTTACTTTAGATGTCTCAACAGCTTTATCCATGACCTATGTTACTTAGTTCTTTATGATACTGTTTGTTCAATAATGTTCTCTAACAAACCACTGAGACCTTCACAGAACAGCTGTATTTATAATGAGAATAAAATACACAAAGGTAAAGATTGCCCAGTATCTGATTAAATAGAGATAAATACAAACTGACAACACACTTTTCAGAGTTTCATTTTTAAAGAATTATGCAATCCAAAATGTGCTCCCTTGCATCTGTAACAACAAAATCCCCATAAAATACATATGAAAAAGTTTATGGGGTATTAATACTGGATAACTTTGATTGGTTATGGAATAGTTGTTGCATAACCAATCATTGTCGCTGCCTTTCCCCCATTTTTTAGCCAACTCCACAAAAACCTCTGCTTCTTCAGTTCTTGTTGCTGCTCATCAACCAGATCTCATATTGCTTTTAAATGCATTATTTAAGCTGTGACCAGTGTGTCATATGCTCCAGAATCTGTGAGCAAGTCTTGCCAGGTCAGGTCAAGCCAATCAGCTGCCGCTCCACACTGTGCCCATTCATACTCCAGGGTGGCTGCAGCTCCCCAGGTCTGCCACGGTGGTATGTTCTGTACCCAACCGACCTGGAGGGCAATAAGGCTTCGGTCTGTTCCAGGGGTGAATGGGGGTGGGGCATCGGCATGGTGTGACCCTGCCAAGGTAAACACAGGGCGGGTATCCAGAGACCCACTCCACCTCCTCCCCTGTCCACCTACTCTCCTCTCACCCTCCTTCTTCCGACAGCAGCAGAACAGAGCTGACATTGATATGCACACACATAAGGAAACACAGAGTGTTACTCATAGATCACTGAGGGGATGTGAGGGAATTCACGTCTGATGCCTCTGGTTAAGAAAACGTCTGGAAGTGTTTGTGCACATGCAGAGCTACTGACACATACTGTACAAGCTGTGTTTGGGAGCACACACAGACTGTTGTACAGTGGGATGGGTGGAAAGTACACGTTCTTACTCACACTAACCTATAGGTGTGTTCGTCCACAGCAAAAGATCAAGGAGATTCTCCAGCAGCGTGATTGCTGAATGTGTCAAACACATACCCAAAAATGTCTCTTTACAAGGTATAGCCTTAAAGGGTGGAATAGAAAGTAAAGTAAAGAATCTAAAAGAGTAAAAACATTTGCTTTAACCCATCTCTGTCAACTCAAGAGAGTTCAATGTGAGAATTACAATTCACAGTGTGTGCCTGTCTAGTTTAACGTAACCATGGCGACAGGACGTCACCCTGCCAATTTTACAGCATTGCCAAAACTAAGCTATCCCTTAACATGGTCAGGATCAGTTAAAAATGAGGAGCTCCATAATCAGTTGCTATGAAGAGGTAATGCATTGGAAGATGTCTAAAGACTTAATAGAAGACGTGCCAAATCAGTCACCGACTGGGGGTTCATGGGATAACAAAAAACAAAAACATCGTCAAGACTCTGCACGTTTTCTGAAGACTTTTCCTTTCTGTTTCTCTGTAACTTACAACATTAACATGTATTCATATCTAAAGTAAGTACTCTACTTTGAAACAGACTGCATATGAGCTGTTTTATCAGTAGTTAGGGTATTCACTTTGTTTTAAAGCCTCACAAGCCATGAAGGGAACACATAAAGAGAACATGTCAAGAGATCGTTGCAGATCCAGACAGCTTTGTAATGTGGTGCCACAAACAGAGCTCGCATTGACACATCAGCCACATATGGTTCAGCCCAAAATGATTCACATCCCTGGCAGATTCAGACATGAAATAGGTTTTATTCATCCAAGTTATTATTAGATGTTGTTACTGATAGGAAGTAAGACAGGCATCTCTCAAGAGATAACCAAACAATGTGAAAAGAGCATAAATTCAGAAAAAAATATAATTTAGGTGTTTTCATTTGCATTTTAATAGAAAAAAATGGCATCCCAGAAATATTTTGCTAATTCCGATTCTACCGATCAGCTTCCATGTTTTCACTAATATTTTGATGATTTATGTTTGAAGCTCCAAGTTTTTGAGGTTGGAATGCTTCCTTGCCATCAACCTCATCTTTAGCTACCTTAACAAATTGGCCATCAAGATTCAAGTCAGGGCTCTGACAGGGCCACTACAAAACATTAACCTTACGTCCAGCCAGGAGAAATTGTAATGGAAATGTTATAAATTGCCGTTTATGCTAATTGAGGCATTGACACCCTGCCTGGCCTGACAAAAGGTGCTTCACTTCCCCTCCTGCTGTTTCACCCCCTCTGTACAATATAAGATAAAAGGAATATTTATTGCAGAGGAGTCGAGACGTCTGGGTGACAATTAAGTTAATTCATTCCTCTGCTATTCCCTGATATAAGGAAGTTAAATCCTTTGTGCTGGTCAGAACAGTTTTCTGGATCAGCTCAGCAACATGTCTGACCTGTAAACTGTCTCCCTTATAAGGATAAATTAATAAAGCTGCGTCAGTGATGATAATCGTTCTCTTTCTTTGGTAAATATAATTTTTCCATAACAATTTGGCGTTGCTTGGCAGAATTCCTTGACTCAATTCCTCTGAGGACATCGACGGAGAAGGGCTATGCCAGTTTCCTTGTCTCATACCCTGACTACTGTTACAGGGAAGTAAAACACCTTTTGTTTGGCCAGTCAGGGTGTCACCTCAACTAGCATAAAATGCATTTTATAAAATTTCCGTTACGAAACCTAAATCTGCCCAGTGGTGTGAATAATTTTAGGCTTAACTATGGCCTATATTGAGACATATAAACCTCTCACAAAAAAACCCAATAAATTGAAATAAAACTATTAACTAAACATTAATTATAAATGCTAAAACCGAAGGAAGGACCACAAAACTATTTCTAACTAATGTATGATTATCTTTATTTCATGCTAATTATTTAATATTCAAAATTTTAAATTACATATCAGTGAAAAGAACTCCAAAATAATCTTCTAAGGTTTAGCAAAAGTTAGCGAATCTATACCGATCCACCTAGGCAAACGGTAAAGAAAGGAAGAAAAATCCAAATATTCCAGTGGGGTGGACTGGAAACGTACCATATATGCTGCCGTGCTCCCAGTGCCGGTCACTCCAGGGGCCTCTCACTCCTGCCTGTGTAGGAGTACAGAAAGAAGCTCTATCCAACTACCACACATTTAGATGCTGGTAGGAGAGGGAGGGACAAAAAGAAAGTAGGTGGAGAGATAGTTCTCAGCTAGTGAGTGAGGTCATGCAACCTGCCCCGCATTTTAGGGGCAGAAGTACAGAAATTCCCCTGAAGAAGACATTTTAAATGTATAAATGCAGGAGGGGTTGTGGATTTTATCTAATGAGCCAAATCTGAATGGTGTGATGTATTCTTGTGTTCATCCCTTCTGAGACAAAACAGAAACACAGCTTTACTAGCTTTGCATGTCTAGAGACTGAACATTTTGCCCATTCTTCTTTTCAAGCTTTCTCCAGCTCAGTCAGATGAAATGGGGAGAATCTGAGAACATTGATTTTCAAGTCTTGCCGCATGTCATCAATAGAATTTAGGTCAAAGTGATTCTAACACAGGAATATGCTTTGGTCTAAAGCAATCAATCACATCTCTAGCTGGATGTTTAGTATTTTTATTCTACTGGAAGGTGAGCCTCTGCCACAGTCTTAATTCTTCTGCAGATTTTATTTCTTGTTTGCCATGGAGTTAGCTCCATGCGTCTTTTTATCAATTCTCAAAAGTTTTGCTCTCTGCAGAAGCAAGGGACTCCCACAGCATTATGCTGCCTACACCATGCTGTTGTAAGATATATATATTTTTTGCTTGTTTAAGTTATACAGAAAATGAATTATGCTTTAATTACATCACAGCTCTGGATTCCTATAATGCTCTGGACATTGGTCTGTTCATCAATTACAAACGATCATAATGTTGCAGCTCATCTTTGAACAGGCCCAAAAAAGCATGAACACTTTACTCCAACCACGTCGTCTCTCCACTGGCTTCCAGTCTATTTACAGCTTCTTAAACAATTTAAAGTTGATTATTTAACATATCTCATCAACATTCACACAACAGTAAACCCCTCCAGTTAACCAGCCACTTTCTTTTTGGTGTTCTAGGAAATAATATAAAGCTGACCAGGCTTTTGCAGTTGCTGCACTGAAATTATGGAGCAGTTTATCCACACACTGCTTAGACAATAACACCTTAAGACTCACTTTATACCTTGGCATTTGATTCCAGGTCCTATTGTGTTTAGTCTATTTTGCTTTTTTCACATATTTATTGTACATTTTAATTTATTTTAAAGCATTTCTTTCTTTTATTTGTGACTTATAGCAAGCTGTAAACAGGACGTACTTGGGTTTTGTTTTGTGACATTAGCACATGACCAGAATTGTAGAGTGCACAACAAACAACTGTCCTGTTAATGGATTCTCCTACCTGGAACTGTGAATCTTTGCAGCTCCTCTAAAGTTAACATGTTCCTCTCGGCTGGTCTTTGATTAAAGCTGTCCTTGCCTGGCCGGTGCATTTCATTGGATGGCCATGTCATCCATACCCTTTCCATTTCAGATAGTGGACAAAACAGTGATTCATATTGTTCATATTATGAAACACACTGTTTTATAACTTATCCCTGCTTTACATTTAACCATACCACATAAACAAAAAGCAGATTAATAAACTCAACATGTTTCAGCATACAAGCTTATCACAACAAACCATATGTCCACTAAAAGCAGCGCTCCACCTGCAGGAAAACATCTAACAGCATGACTTTACCCCTTCTCCAAGCCTTTCTCCCTGACCTGTCTGATTTGTTCCATGGTCTTGATGATGCTGTTGTTTACAAAATATCTCTTTCAGGCCTCAGAGGCCTTTGCAAGTTTATTTAAAATCTTCATTTAGAACCACATTCAGTTTGCTCTCAAAGGCGTAACGTTTCTGCATCAAAGCTAAAACAAAAATAAAGCCGTCTTCTTGTAGGATTATAGGGCTTTAATCCTGGTAATTTTCCAACAAGAAAGATCATCATAAAGAAAGATTTTAAGTTCTATGCGGTATCTTTATAGAAAACAAACTCCCAAACCTCTTGCATTATGCTGCAAATAAATTGAATGTCTAATAGAGCAGGGAAAAATCAGACATTTGCAAATATGGGGGTATGATTGCGCTCTGCTGATCAAAATGGAAAGTCATTGGGTTTATTTGTTTTAGCATCTTTTTAGATGCACGTCGGCGCCCATTTCTGCCTGCATACAGTGCACACTGTGTCTGCTGCTGGTGTCTGTGTGCATTCAGTTTAAACTCAAACAGGCTAATGTTGGCCTGAGGTTGTGGAAAGGTGGGTCTCCCACTCGTCTCCCACCCAGGCTCTATTCAAAGATGTAAATGCTGGCTGTGTGTGCCAACACGGTGACACACGCCCAGCGTCGTCATCTTCAGAGGAGAACAGATTTATCAGCTGATTTGCTGCCATTTTAGGCTTGTTTTGAGGGTTGGGTGTTGCTCACAGATGAAGCAGGGACACAAGGTTTGCTCAACATCATTCATGTCAATCAGCTGTTGCAGGATGATATATATAAGGAAGGTAGGCATCCCAGTAAATCAGATTATTGTTTATGTTTCAGCTTTTTATTTGCACAGAACGCTTGACTTGACTCTCGATTCATATTAATAGATTTATCCCAAGCAAAGAGCAGCTATAGCTTCATTTATGCATTCGTGTGGTTTACACCAAATTCTGACCTGCCTTTCACAGCTGAAATAAAGACTAATCAGATGAGGCTATGTTTTTCCAATCTGTTGCTGCTGTAGCTTATCTGCTTCAACGTTTGGCATGTTGTACATTCAAAGATGGCATTTTTCATGCCTTGGTGTAACTAGTGGTTATATAAGCTTCTATTGGCTTGAACTAGTCTGCCCATTTTCCTCTGACCTTTGACATCAACAAGATATTCTTATCTACACATCCCCTGCTCTCTGGATATTTCTTCTTTTGGGAATAATTCTCTGTAAACTTGAGAGATGGTGGTGTCACCCAAGTCACCCAAATCCTTGCTATTTCTCGCTAATTTCCATGTTTGGTTGAAACTTCAGTAAGTCCAGATGCCTAAATGCATTGAGTGGCTGCAATGTGATTGTCTGGTTTACTATATGTGTTAACAAATAATTGAACAAATGTGCCACAATAAAGTGGCTGGTGAATGTGTGAATAATGGTGATTGACCTGTTGTAGGAGAGGCGCTGCATGACCGACTGCTGACAACTGGCTGAGTGCGGATGCATGGTATGTGGTGTGCTCTGGGTTGGATGCTGGGCAGCAGAACTGTTTGCCAGGCAAAGCTTAGAGCTTATCTTCATTAAATCACTGCTGTCTCCCACCAATACCATCCTTCCCTGGATTAAAAAATTGATTATTAACAGCTTCAAGTACACATATATCATTTAAATCAGTGCAACTTGTGTGTAAGAGTCTAGAGCTGTAATCTTGACTGCTTAGTGATGTTTTTCTAAAACCACCTGGGCCTTTTAGCTGACTAGCAGCTCTAATCTTTCTGTCTAGATGTAAAGATCTTATCTTAGGGACCATGTGCAGTGCATTAAGATCAACAATAAGATCTCAACACCAAAAGCTTGTAATATGGGTGTCCCACAGGGCTCTGTCTTTGGGCCTGTATTGTTTACGCTCTACATTAGTGGTCTCCCTTCAGTGTGTGGTGAGGTAGACGTCATCTACATCCACAGAAAGGATGCCAATAATGTAGCTAACAAACTAACTATAGCAATGGACAATGTCGCAGACTGGCTTACCTCATCCTGTCTCACACTGAATGTTAAAAAAAACTGTTGCAATATATTTTACCAAGTCTAGGAAACAAAAGTTTGTCTCTCATATTTTTGTAAAACATCAAAAAAATTGAAATTATGGAAGAATTCAAATATCTCAGTTTTGTTTTAGATCCAACATTTAAATTTAAAAAACATATTAAGAAGCTGTGTAATTCTGTTAAATACAATCCGTCAGTTTATAGGCGCATCAGAAATATGCTCACTTATGAGGCTGCACAAATTTATGTAAATTCAGTGATCATTTCTCATATTAATTATTGTTTCTCCTCTTGGTCTCAAGCAAAAGCCTCAATATTAAAACCCCTGAAATCATTCTATAATCAGGCTTTAAAGATACTCGATAAAAAGCCTTTCAGGCAGCATTGTCAGATTCTTAGTAAATATAATATATTAAGTTTTGATAATTTAATCGTATACTCAGATGTGCGACTACCGCCACCACTGAAGAGATTTGTACAGCTTTGCTCTGAGCAGATGACTAGAACATCTAGGTCCACAGCCCAAAATGACTGTAGACTACCTCAAAGAAGCTCAACCTTTGCACAAACTGCCTTTTCATACAGAGCCATTAAAGAATGGAAAAAACTCCCAGATAGTCTGAAATTATGCTGTGACCTGCATGATTTCTCACAAAAGGTTAGAGAGGAACGACTGGGAAACCAGCAATGTCAACATTAACTAAGATCATGTTTATCATGTTTAATATAAATGTATGTCAGTCAGTCAGTCAGTCATTTTCTACCGCTTATTCCATAGTGGGTCGCGGGGGAGCTGGTACCTATCTCCAACAGTCTATGGGCAAGAGGCGGGGTACACCCTGGACAGGTCACCAGTCCATCACAGAGCTATAAATTGATGTACTTATTTTAAATTGTAGACTTAGGTTTTATGCAAATGGTGGGAAATGGAATAGATTGTTTTATGTGAATGGATGTAGATGCAGTATATGGCTGGATGTACTGTATGCATGTTGAATGTATTTTATTATTGTGACCTGGCCAGGCACTGCAGATGAAATTAGCTATAGCTAAATCTGGTGTAAAGCATCTGTTCTTTTATTAAGATTAATATGTTTACACATTGTCCCTGTGAAATAAATGATAAACAAAAAACGTCAAAATGACACGTATATGCTGTAATGTATTCTGATGTTGCGGTAAATGTGACCTAAAACTCAATACATTAATGAAAAAAGTGGAGGCTACCATTAGCCAGTACAATACTTGGTAACCATGGGAACAGAGCTAATGGGAAGACATTGCAGCTGACTTAGAAATTAAGTTGATTTCTTATAGAAAATCATATTTGAATTTTTTGTATGTTTTTATTATTTATGTAATGACATCTTGTTTTGCTTATTCATATCAATCAGTCATAAGTCAGTCATTAACATGAAGAGTTCTGATAATTTATTACTCTAATCAAGGGATTATGACGATTAAAAATAACAATGAGTAACAGCACGTTTATGTCTTGTTTTGTTTTATGACAATCTTAGTTTTATGAGGGATTTACCTTATATTCACTCTGATCCAAGCAAATAAAAGATCCACTGACATCTGCAGGTTATATTGAATGTTTGCTAAAGAAGCCTGTGTTTTACACATTAAAAGCAAAGCTTGCTTGCCGAATTTCCACTACTTCATGTCTTATGAATGTCTTATTGCTCTGTAATGTTGAGACTATAATGGCAAACTAAGGTGACTGAACTTTAAATAATTCAGTCCTGAGAACAGAGAAAGTTAACCATCTGTGTTTTTCTTCATGGCACGAAGAACTCCTCTGGTATGTTATAGGGTCTGAAGTTGGTCTGGGCTTGTTAAAATTTCATTGTAAAGACTCTTTATGTTGGAATGGGTATGTATTGAAGCACACAGGGACTCAGTAAAAGCAGATAGGTGGTGTGTTTTCATAGTCTGGGTCATAAAGTAAATGTATGTTTTGAAGGTGGTGGTGAGCTGACCCTCACAATCAATGCTATATTTACCTAGCAGTGGAAAAAATAGGTTCCCCCTTGGGGATTAGTTCTGTTTTTGTGTTTTTGCCTCACCTACATGTTTCAGATTATCAAACAAATTTTTATTTCAAACAAAGATAATTTTAGTAAACAAAAAATTCAGTTTTAAGGTAAAAAAAGCTATTTAAACCAACCTGTTGTCAAGCTAAAAGTAATTCCCCACTGAACTTAATAGATGGTTGTGCCTCTTGTATTTTGGGAGAGGTGGACTTGTTGTTCAGCCGCATAACCCAAGTGAAACTAAGCTTAACATGACAAACCGGAGGCTGGGCATTCACTTTCAGCGTTTTCTTGTAAAGATCGCAATTGATCCATCAAACATATAGGGGCGCCCAAATCATATTGAGAGCTACTATTGTGCAACTCTTAGATGCATCCCTTCTCCAATACACCTGAATCAAATGAATGGCTTGTTACCAGGCCTCTACAGGGCTGAATCTGAATCAGAATCAGAATCAGAATCAGAATCAGAATCAGCTTTATTGCCAAGTTCGTACATACAAACAAGGAATTTGAATGACTGCTAATGAAACAATTCAACCATTTGATTCAGGTGTGCTGGAGAAAGGATGCATCTAAATGTTGCTGGATGGTGAATCTTGAGGACTGGACCTGATCCCTGAAACACAGCAAGTCACCCAGGTCCTGAAGCAGAAAAGTACCAACAAACTACCACACTGCAGGGTCCACCGTTGCATAATGTGAAGAGCGCACTGTAAAAAATGACTGCCACCTTAGGTCAAAAGCATTCTTTTTTTAGAGCTTGTTGGAGTTGAGACCAGGAAAATCTGAAAGTTGACTTTACTCGTGGTTTTAAGGCAGCTTTTAAACTTTTGTTTCTATTTTAAGAGACATGACATTTATTACAGTGTACTGCAGTTGTGTTGCAGTCAGAAAGTTGTGGGTTTTTATTCCAGCACCCTCACTTGTCAATGTGTTGCTGTGTACTGCCTGCCAGGTAACGTGCATATTTATCTGTTGGTTTGATGTTCATTTTCTGAAAGGCTGTGTTAGTTTTGGACCAGATATAATGGGAAAAGAATCCTCCAAAATGTTACACATTGTCTCAAAACTTCAGAGAATATTTTCCCAAAGGTTTTGGGATTTACCACTACCTGTTACCTGTTTGTGGGGGCTGAAAGTGAATATAAAGCGTTTAGTAGGTATGTGGTGAATAACTGCAAGTACCAGAATATAAAATGTAATAATTGTTGCATAAAATGTTTGACATTTTAAGTTTATATAGGCATTCTACTGTACATAAGTATTTGCTTATGTGCAGATGGTCAGTGGCTGCACAGTGGTGTAGTTGGTAGCACTTCTGCCTTGCAGCAAGAAGGTCCTGGGTTCGACTCCCAGATGGGGATCTTTCTGCTTGGAGTTTGCATGTTCTAGCCATGCATGTGTGTTCTCACCAGCTTCCTCCCACAGTTCCTTTCCTCCCAAAAACATGACTGTTAGGTAAACCGGTCTCTCTAAATTGCCTTTAGGTGGGTGTGTGCCTGGTTATTTGTCCTGTGTGTTGCCCTGCGGTGGATTGGCAACCTGTCCAGGGTGTCCTCTGGCTCTCTCCATAGATAGACATCAGCTCCCCTGTGACCCACTAAGAAACAAGTGGTATAGAAGATGAATGAATAGACAGTCAATGTATAAATTCCTTGTACTTCTGGACTGATGATCTGTTTTTTTTTTATTCTAACAAATAAACCTTTTACTAAAACATTTTGTCTCTGTGCTGTAGTTATTCAAATGAGTTTAACTGATGATAATACAAGAACAATAAGTGTGTTAATCAGTGTTTAGTAGTTATAACTGAATCATGCAGTTTTAAAGCAACAACTGTAGCAAGATGCAGGTTGGTATAAAATTAAATGTTAAATAATTATTTAAGCTTTTCCTGCTTATGGATCCAGTGATACTTAAGGAATAATGGAAATAAATAATCAGCTGTATACCTATAAAGCCTGTCATCATCTACTATCATTCATCAGTTGAAACAAAAAAAAAATGATTTACTAGCTAAGAGACTCTGAAAGGGAGTGGAGGAGTAAAGCCAGTTGTGTATTCTCCACCTTGTTTTGTGAACAAATGACAGGTTACTGGCTTTTCTTTCTCAGCTTTCTCCAAAGTCTCAAACAGAAAATGAAAATTGTATAAAATTACTCATTTAAGAATAGAAGTGGTACCTGACAAGATGAAAAATGCTTCATAGATATGTTCTATCCAACTAACCCAACCTTCAGAGGCTTTGTTAATGTAAATTGTACTCTTGACGCTGATAGAAAAACAATACTTCATTTATTCTTTTATTGCTTATTACAAAACATAGCTGGAGCAGACTTTCATGTTTTATTTCTTGTCATGTTTAATTCAATGCAATTCAATTCAAAAATACTTTATTAATCCCAAAGACAAATTAAATGTTGTTGTAGCTCATATTATGAAGGTTTCCTCAAAGAGACGTTGTAGATGCTGATGGCTGTGGGCAGGAAGGATCTCCTGTAGCGCTCCGTCTTACAGCAGATCTGAAGAAGCCTCTGACTGAAGACACTCTGTTGTTGTAGGACAGTCTCATGAAGAGGATGCTCAGGGTTCTCCATAATGTTCTTCATTTTATGAAGAATCCATCTTTCCACAATGATCTCCAGAGGTTCCAGAGGAGTCTCCAGAACAGAACCAGCCTTTTTTATCAGCTTGTTGAGCTTTTTTAAGTCCCTGGTTCTGATGCTGCTTCCCCAGCAGATGATGGTAGAAGAGATCACACTCTCCACAACATACTTATAGAAGATCTGCAGCATCTTGCTGCAAACACCAAAGGACCTAAGCTTCCTCAAGAAGTACAGTCTGCTCTGTCCCTTCTTGTAGATGCTTCACAGTTGCAAAGAAATACTGTAATTTACTGTCATTTCTCCCTATTCCTTTCTATGTTCTTTTTCTAACCTCCTGGGTGAGTCATCAATATGCTCTTGGAATAAATTTGGTATGCCAGCCACTCCTGGGGAACCCTTTCCAAATTGATAGATGGCAATAACTTTGTTTTTGCAGCCTAATTTTGAATTTATTCAAATTTGGGCATGGTGTGTTGTTTTCTGAGATGTTTCAGCCTGCTTCATGTTGCAAGATATGATTTGTTTAATTGATTTCTAGATTGCAAGAGTCTGGCAGTAATCAGGCATCGGTGAAACTGAAATCAGCTTTCTGAAAAATATGCTTTCAATATTTAACAAGGTGGGGTGATTCCCTTTTTCCATAGGACGAGGTTGCTTTGGATAGCTTTCTTTTGTCCTCACTAAACAGAAAAAATCTTTTTTACAGCACTGTAAATGTGTGTAAGAATCTGCGGCTCACAATTTTTTAATATTTCAAGCAGGTTATATGCTGATTATAAGGATTGTTTTCACCTAAAAACATAGGAAGGAATGAGTTAACTTTAGCTGTCTAGTCATGTTCATGTCATGTTTAATTTCTTTGTCGTCAAACCCTGGCTGGTCGGGAGTAGCTTCGTTTCATGTACACTCTCGTTTGGTACAGACTCGATCTGTTATAAAGACGTCCTAAAGTGTCCAGGTTGCATGTGAAAGAGCTCTCTGAGTGGATGAAGCTGACCAGCACAGAGTTGCCTGTGTTCTTCGGCTCAAATGATCCAAATATGAGAAGCCGCATGCTGGAAACAAGCTGGTAAATTGCTGACACAGGTTTTGAAAAAGGATCATTTGTAAGCAGACTGAGGCTTTTTCTTGGGGTTGACAAATTTCAAGCATATGAAAAGTGCAGAGGCATCTATTTTTTCTATTTATTTGAGTTGATGGACTTTCTGTGCTCAGACAAGGATGCACACACATCTCTGAACCTTCTTACTCACACATGGCCAGACTTCACACATACACACTGTGTGTAATCATGTGGTGGCAACACAAACTGCTGTTGCTGGACACCAGAAATTTTACTTTCAGACTTATTTCTTAAGTCACATGAACAGTGGAAAGAATATGATACAGGATTGTCAACATTTTCTCCACCTAAAGCTTAAGTGTTGTGTACATTTGTATTCGGCCCTCTAGAGACAAGAAATAGATTTGCTGTCTTTGCTGCTAAGAAAACATAATTTCCATGGCATGATGTTGCCACCACCGTGCTTCACTATGGGTTTGCTCGCAGGCCAAAAAGTTCAAGTTGGCTCTAGACGGACCAGAGTATCTTCCACCACATGCTTGCTTTGTCCTCTACATGGCTTGCAGCAAATTGCAGACAGGAGTTTTTATGGCCATTTGCCAAAATTTCATAATGGCCAGATTTGTGGCCTTGGTTATTAGAATGATCCAAAACACTTTTAGAATTTCGACCGTAATGCGCCACCAGTGCCCATACGCACATTAATAGTTTTATTAATAAAAGGCTTTATCTACCCTTCTGATTTGCATTGTGTATCCTTAATTAGTTTAAAAACTAATTTGACCTCATTTCCAAATTCCTCAAAATAAACTTTGGTTCTGAAACATAAATATCCACACTGACCTGCTTTAAGATTGCATCATTTTTATTGGTTCCCTTTTTCTTTTATTTGTACATACTTGATTAGTTTCCCTTATTCTTTCATGTTGCTTGGTAGTTTTAGCTGAATTGTTCTAGCCTAGTTAAAGAGTTTATTTGAAATATTTAAACTTGGAGTTTAATTTTGGTTAATAAATTGTAAGATTTTGGAGAGAAATTGTCTGTGTTTATTCTGTGTATGTGTAGAGCATGCTGTTACCTACTGCCAGCGCTCAAATTGTCACTTTCATCTGTTGTTCCATAATACCACTCTGGCTTGGTATTTATAGGACAATACTTGACAGACTGAAAGTTGTTTGGCTAAAGTTTCCTAATCAGGTGGTGCCTTGATATGGTGGTCTGACTAAACTTTTATATTTTAACTTTATTGGTTAAAATGTATATTTACTGCACTGTTCCCTTGCAGCAAGAAGGTCCTGGGTTTGACACCCGGCCGGGGGTCTTTCTGCATGGAGTTTGCATGAACTCCCTGTGCATGCGTGGGTTCTCTCCAGGTACTCCGGCTTTCTCCTACAGTCCAAAAACATGACTTTTAGGTTAATTGGTCACTCTAAATTGCCCTTAGGAGTGAATGAGTGTGTGCATAGATGTTTGACCTGATTTTTTAAAATAAAGTGCAGTGCTTTTCCTTGAACAAAAGAAATGTAATCCTAATCTCACACGGTCGGCTGCAGTGAGGTGAAATATGAAAAGTGCTCATATTGTCTTTCAGTCCCTTGGCACTATCCACTTATCTGCCTCCACACAAATCCCGATTGACCTTTAATTCCTAATCCATGGGATTTAATATGATGTCGGCCCACCTATTGCAGCTATAAAAGCTTTAGCTCTCCTTGGAAGGCTTACCGGAAGGTTTAGGAGTGTCTTGTGGGCATTTATAACCATTCTTTTAGATGCGCATTTGTGAGATAAGACACTGATGATGGACAAGAAGGCCTGGCTCTCACTCTCCTCTTTAATTCATTATAAAGGTGTTATATCAGGTTGAGATCATGACCCTGTGCAGAGCAGTGAAATTCTTCCACACCAGACTCACTCATTTAATGGACCTTGCCTAATGACTGGTGGAGAGTCATGTTGGAACAGTAAGGATCCATCCCCAAACTGTTCCTACAAAGTTGGGAGCATGAAACTCTTGATACCATAATCCACTGCAGTACTTTACACTTCACATAATGCAGTCAGGCAAGTGCTGTTCTCCCGGCAACCACTAAATCTATACTTGTACAATGGATTGCAAGACAAAAAGGCAAGATTCATCACTCCCTGCGTTAGATTCAAGCGGCAGTTTGCTTAAGACCACGACATCTGAAAGAAGGCTTAGATGCAGTAGCTGCTTGGGCACGGAACCATGAACCTCTCTACACACTGTTCTTGAGCTAATCTGAAGGCGACTTGAAATTTGGAGGTGTGTAGTTGTGGACTCTGCAGAAAACTGCCAACCTCTGTGCACCATGCATCTCAGTGCTCCCTGACCTCGCTCTGTAATTGTAGATGATCTACAGCTTCGTGCCTGAGTTACTATTGCTATAATCTTGTCCACTTTGTTACAATACCACAAACTGTTGACTGTGCAATATTTGCTGTGGAAATTTCAAGACTGGAACAGGAAGGGGCATCACATCACCTCACTGTACCACACTGTGGTATCACAATCAAAGTAGAACT